>NC_081519.1:1334868-1337368 GCF_030273125.1 Centropristis striata | reverse complement strand
TCCCCCAAAGACATGCCAAAAAAAAAAAACTAAGTGTGCAAATTCAGTTGTGCAGATTGTTGTGTACATGTATCTGTAGAACTGTAACCATGCATGTATGATTGTGCAAGAGAAACATCATCCATGCAATAAAAGGTTCTTGACTAATGTGTTATTGTCAAAATTCTAAAAATGTATTAGGGTATAAAACAGCACCTTAAACCTACCTTTTAAAAAGGCAATAACAACTGTTACATTTTAAGTTTTTTTTTTTTTCTTTTCAGAACAGGCTTAGTAAAACTGAAATGTCGAATAACATTAAAGTGCAACACCTGGAGTCAAACTTTTTTTTTTTTTTTTTTACAAATATACTTTAGCAGCCTATTTTGAATCATTGGGGATGAACAATCTTCCCTTTCTCTGCACTGTATTTTCTCAAGGGAGAAAAAAAAACAACTTATGAAAGCAGCAGCACAGACATCTAAATTTGTGCAAATGAGGAAAGTAAAAAAAACATACCAAATAAAACAGAATAAAATACAATAAATAAAAGAAAATATAATATAAATCAATAACTGAATCATCATTGATCGACTGTGTCGAAGGCAGCTGTCAGATCCAGAAGGACCAGGACTGCAGGGTTACCAGAGTCCACTGTTAAAAGAAAGTCATTTAAAATCCTTAAAAGCGCCGTTTCTGTGCTATGGCGTGACTTAAAACCAGACTGGAACTTCTCAGAGATGTCATTAAAATCAATAAAAGACTGCAGCTGTTCATTGACCACCTTCTCCAAAACCTTAGAAAGGAATGGGAGTTTAGAGATGGGCCTAAAATCTGATAAAACTGAGGGATCTAGACGATGTTTCTTGAGGAGGGGCTGGACCACAGCATGTTTAAAGGCAGCTGGGACACATCCAGACATCAGAGATGAATGAATCAGATCCGACACACAAGGAGGGCCCAATAACATTAAAACATCCTTCAAGAGACGGGGAGGGATGCTGTCAAGAGGACAATAAGAAGGCCTGAGACGGTGGACAACATCAGTTAGCTCTGAGACAGACACTTGCTGAAATGTGTCAAAAACTGCAGGACTAGTGGGAGAGACAGCAGGATCTACTGCAGATGGCAATAGGAAGGACCTAATATCTGAGATCTTGTTGATAAAAAACCTTAAAACATTTTTGACAGTTCAAATGAAGGAACAACAACATTGTGGTCACAGGGGTTTAAAAGAGTATTCAAAGTATTAAAAAGAAACTGAGGTTTATGACTATTGACTGATATGAGGTTTGATAAAAACTGACTCTTGGCAGTTTTAACAGCTTTTTGATATTGATGTAGACGGTTTTTTAATCTCCAAAGAAACGTGGAGGCGATCTTTCTTCCACTTCCTCTCTGAGCGTCTACATGCACGTCTTAAAGTGCGAGTGCTGTCATTAAGCCATGGCTCAGCTGCTGGCTTGGAGCGCTTGCATCTAAAAGGGGCCACCAAGTCTAAAATGTCAGTACAAATACTATTAAAAGTGTTTAAAAACTCATCAGGAGGTAGAGACCCATTGTGAATCTGAGTATGTAGCATTGCATGATTGAATGCCGCAGAAAAGTCAGAAGCAGTTGACGGGTTAATTGTGCACCGCTTCACTTGCGAGCGAGGCAGTGTCACATTAAATAAGACAGCGAAGTGATCAGAAATTTGCATGTCACAAATCTCACTGACATGTAACTGCAGCCCAAAGGATAATATCAGGTCCAGAGTGTGGCCCTTCTCATGTGTTGCATGCAAAATAGTATACGCCTTCTGTGGGTCTTGATTGTCCAGAACATTATGCCAAGAGAGACGTTCTATCAACTCTTTAAATTTGCTGATGGTACTTGGTTTAATCACTCTATACGTCGGCGGACAGAAATTGGAGTCCATAATACCTTTTACAGAAGTCATGAGGAAAATTGGAAGGTGATCTGATATATCCATACAAAGTATCCCTGACTTCATTTTGTTTAATCTGTGCTGGCATTACCTCTAGCTGTCATATTGTGCTTTAAGAAACACTGATGGACATTTTTCAACATTTTTAACATTTTATTGACAAAAAAACGAATCAATTAATCGTTTTGACAGATGAATTGCCGCCACCCATTATGCTGGAGTGTAAATTACTCAGAATTTGGAAGAACAAAACAAAATCCTTACCACCCAGTTGATATGCTGCATCAGGTCTGTCAGTTTTTGTCCTGTAGTTCCTTTTTTGGACTTGAAAAGCTCGATGAAGCGTGGTGTGTGTTGGTCTAGGGCTTCATAGAAGTGTCCTTCAAGATTCTTACTGGCAACGCCATTAAACTCAGCAAAAACCTGAGAAATGGAGAGGGGAAGGAGGGAGAGGGATAGCAGCATTAAGCTGACCATCGTTCAATTAATACTGTAACAAATTAAAGACCTTCAAATATGAAACTACTACTGTACTTTGAGTGCATTAAAATATTAAATGTGCAGAGGCATTCCTTATGAAGGCATGGGAAT
>NC_081519.1:1197391-1329768 GCF_030273125.1 Centropristis striata | reverse complement strand
CACTGCATTGGGATTAATATGCCAATCATATTTACCTCTGGATTTACATCTTTGTAAACTGTGAGTGACACAACACCACAGAGGAAATGCTCCCAGTTGAGAGGAAGGAGAAAGATCCCACGAGGGAATCCTCAGGGCAGGCTGCACGGACCCCGCCCATTGAGAAGTGTAAAAATAGTTTCAGTTCATTATGAAGCTGTGGCAGGCCTATTTAGACTGCAGGTAAACACTGAATTAGTTGTGGAAAATGAGAACCAAGTAAGTTTTCCTTTTGTATTAAGTTGTAGCATGATAGATAGATAGATAGATAGATAGATAGATAGATAGATAGATAGATAGATAGATAGATAGATAGATAGATTACACAGCATTACACACAGAGACAATAACAACACAATTAAATAAAAAGAACAACCTAGGCATACTTCAAGCAATAAAATATAAAAATACAATGAAATACAATAAAATGTCATGTAAAAATAAAAAAACGTGTCTAAAGAAGGAGTATGTATTAAGGAGTAGAATAGAATTCCAGTGCAGAATAAATATGAATATGCAGTATAAAAATGTTGGTGCTATGAAACAAATAAGGTGCAATGATGTGTGTGCACATCCTGCAATGTGATTATTGTGCATGCAATCATTGCAACTTCCAAGCTGAAACAATGCCCCATTCAGCCCTATGTTGGGAATTAAGGATGGCTCTTTTATTAATAAATTATGACTTTGCACAGGGCGTCAAATATATTAATAAAAGGGCGTTATCATAAATGCTATCCCTCCCATAAGGATACCAAATAAGTAGGGATGAACCAGAGCAACAATGGTGTGAATCTCAAGGTTCAAAAGTTTGGTTAGATGGCAATAAGAGTTATTAATAATTATCATAAATAATTATTAATTATAAGATTTGACTTGATTGCTCTAAGTCATAGCTCGTTGGGGGCACCATCTGTAAAACAGAAAAATATAGCCAATTCACCTCAATCAGCCTCATAACGTTACTAAACTATCAATTTGGAACACTGATTATTAATTATGATGGCTGAATTTCCATTTTGTGAGTTGACACAGAAAGCTGTTGCATTTAGTCCACAAATATTAACCCTCTGGAGTCCATGTTTTTATTGAAAATACTCATGTTTTATATACAGTAATAACTTTATTTATATCTGATATGTAGACAAGCTGAGAAAGCCAGTTAAAGTTCAATCATAGCAGCTTTCACAGTGTCACATTTATGTTTCTAGAACATTTTTAAAATGTGAATTTTCTTTCTACAATGAAAACTATTACTATTTTTAATTTACATGCAAAAGACTGTTTTGTAGTTTTATTATTTCTTATTTTTCTTTTTGTGTATATAAATGGTTTTAATAATGTTTAATAGTAATGGTTTTACTTTGTTAATTAAAATAAAATGTAAAAACTGACTGATAGCCAAGTTTGTGTGTAGAAAAAGGAGCCATGCATGTGATGTAAGGACAGACTGGAAGATGCTGAACAGAGACAAAAATTAATGCAGAGGAAGTTGACCAATTCGAACCAAAATCTCCTGGACTAAAGAGGTTTAAAGTCCACAAATGAACCCAAGATTCACCTGTGGTACAATCCCAACACCTATATGAGTGTATATGAGCCATATTGTGCTCTATGTGTCAGAGGTCCATGGGGTATTTCCACTTTTTCTGTAAAGACTGAGCAGCTGTGTGTTAGCTGACACTAATATGTGCTGTAGCAGATAGAGACAGTTTCTCATGTCACACTTATGTTGTAGGAACATAAACATCACGTTGTGAAGCTGTGGATGTCTTATCTCTCTCTCTCTCTCTCTCTCTCTCTCTCTCTCTCTCTCTCTCTCTCTCTGGAGGATCTGGTTGAAGGACCCTCAGAGGATCCAGCAGTAATCTGAAGAAGCTCACATCAAACACAAACCTGATTGGCAACATGCAGCTTTCATCACATCCTGCTCTCCCAGATGACACCAGCTGCTACCTGTGTGTGTGTGTGTGTGTGTGTGTGTGTGTGTGTATTAAGTGTTTTGAAGTAGGTAGAAACTGTGCAAATATGTATAATGAATGACTGATATCCTGCTATTATTATGCAATTAATTGTTGTTCTTAGGCCTGTCAAAATAATTTCTATATCCACTTATCCTTCAATATATATATATATATAATATAATAATATATATATAATAATAATAATAATAATAATAATAATACAATAATATATATATATATATATATATATATATATATATATATATATATATATATATATATATATATATAAAAATGGACATGATAGTTTTTGTCTGGACTCAATACATTTTCGATGACATGCGTAAAATCGTAATTTTGTGCTTTTTTTGTTTTGTGTTTAAAGTAATGCTGCAAGTGTTTTACAGGCAGCATTGCTGAATAAAACTATATTCCCAAGCAGCCATTCCAGCTGTTGATATGTTATTTTAACCCTTTGATGCACAACATGGGTCTAAAGTGACCCGACAGAGTTTTTATGTTCTATATCTTTGCAATAAATTATTTTCATCATTCAGTATTCCAGGTTTTCCTCAATTAGTTTGTTTTCGATCATCATACATCCTAATTTTATGTTTTCTTTTATTAATTTTTTAATAAAATCCCTTTTTTTGTCACTACTCTTCTAATGCACAACATGGGTCAAAAATGACCCATATCCATTTTTAAGCTAAGTAGCTTGCTAAAATAACTACTTAGCTAACTTCTTGGCTAAGTATATAGCTAAGTAGCTTGCTAAGCTAACTACTTAGCTACCTTCTTGGCTAAGTGGCTTACTAAGCTAACTACTTAGCTAACTCTTGGCTAAGTAGTTAGCTTAGCAAGCTACTTAGCCAAGAGTTAGCTACGTAATAATACAAAAACTATTTTTTCTTAGGCTCCATCAGAAGTATGGACTCATGGGAATTTTTCTCGAAGCGTACAGGTAGAAAGTAGAAACATAAAGTTAGAGATCTAAAAAACTCCCAATGCATTTAATTTGTATTGCCAAAATTAAAATGAAGTGTGTAAGAGTGTTTTTGATGCACAGGAATAAATATTTTCAACTGTTCCTTTTGCAATTATTGCATATTTATGTTGTCAAGCTGTGAAGAACTGTCTTATCAGCTTTTTTTGCACCAATTCTGCACATTTAGAAACCTACACTACTGGTCAAAAGTTTTAGAACACACCAAATTTTAATTTAATTGAAAATGATGCAGTTTAATGTCTCAGTGTACTCTAAAATTAATGCACATTTGCAACATTTAAAATTCTTTATTGAGCATGATAGTGTTTTGAAAATAAAAAAAAGATTCAAAATTACATTTTATGTTGAACTAAAGGACTAAAAAAAGACACAAAACGACCAAAAAAAGACACAAAATGCCAGAAAAAGACACCAAAAGACACAAAATGACTTACAAAGACATGAAAATAATTCAAAAATGGACAAAATAGCCCAAGACTCCATAGAGTTAAGTTGTTAACCCATTTCTTGTTCCCTGAAAAAGGCCTACTTGTATAATTCTGAAATGTACATTATTTTCCAGTTTTGGTTAAGCTTACCTTTTTTTATTTACCTCTGGCAGTTCACCACTTACCTTTGGACCCTTTCAAGCTGTTCATTTGACTTGAACTGCTTGAATTTCAATAAAAAACTGGAAAAATTGGGGTGTTCTAAAACTTTTGACCGGTAGTGTACATCCCCAAAAACAACGACTAAAAAGAGAAAGGCAGCATTACTTTATTTAATCCTCCTCTGATCAGAAAGAGACCTTGAGATGCAGTAAAACATACTTTATGTATGTTTTATTTCCACCAGAACAAACAGTGACTCAGTTATACAGTTTTCCCACCAACATGTAAAATATCTCCCTCACCGTATGAAAACAAGCTGACTGCAGTTTATAACAGATCTTCTGACAGCAGCCACGAGGGAAATCAGACCGCCGGCCTGCACAAACTGTGAGACAGCCCATCAAACTTTCTGACCTGACAAAAGAAGAAGAAGAAGGATAACTTTATTAATCCCTTTGGGGGAAATTCAATTTTGCTCACTCCACTGTCATTTTTAAACACACACATACCTTTTTACTTGTCTTTGTGAGGACCCTACAGTGAAATAAAGCACTCCTAAGCCCCTTACCTTAATCTTTATCATCAGAACTAAATGATTTACCCCGACCCTGACACCTGGTCTCAACCTAAATATAACCTGAACCTTAAAGTCACACAGGCCTCTGAAGAAGTGAGGACCGGCCAAAATGTCCTCACTTCACAAAGCTGTCCTCACTCTGTTAGTTAAGAATGTTTCTGGTCCTCACTATGTAGGACGTAAAAGTAAACACACACACTCACAAACATACACAAACCTGATTGGACCCTTAACCTTAAAAACCTAGTCTTATACCTCCAACAAGGCTTTGAAGAAGTGAAGACCAAAAGTCCAAATTGTCCTCACTTCACAAAGATGTCCTCACTCTGTTAGTGAAGAACAGGGGTCTCAAACTCAAATTACCTGGGGGCCACTGGGGGCAGTATCAAAATGACCAAAAAAAGACACAAAATGACCAAAAAAAAGACACAAAACGACTAAAAAAAGACACAAAATGACCAAAAAAAGACACAAAACAACTAAAAAAAGACACAAAACGACTAAAAAAAGACACAAAATGACCAAAAAAAGACACAAAATGACCAAAAAAAGACACAAAATGACCAAAAAAAGACACAAAATGACTAAAAAAAGACACAAAATGACCAAAAAAGTCAGCAAATTCACAAAAAAAGACAAAATTACTGAAAAAACACAAAATTACTTAAAAAAGACACAAAATGAAAAGTATTATCAAAAAAGACACCATAAGGAAGACGACTCTCCTAAGGACTTTAACCTAACATTGAACCGGGTCTTTACTGATGCACATTGTTGGTACTTGTCCCCATAAGGAAGGCGAGTCCCAACAACAGAGTAATGTTTTTAAATGAAACAGAATGAATAATACACCCACACACACGCTTGTACTTCTATCTTTGTGAGGGCCTGCATTGGAATAATAGCCCCTTACCCTAAACCTTACCCTAACCTTCACCATCACAACTAAATGGCCAACCCTAACCCTAACATAAACCTAATTGTAACCTTTAACCCTAAAACAAAGTCTGAACTCTCAAAAAGCCTTTAAAGAAAGCATTGATTTGAACTTGATGATATTTCCCATCATACATCTCTCAGCTGTGTGTGCACAGTGCAGCAGGATTTGTTCAGAGCAGCTAAATCAGGAGACTCAAACTCAAATAACCAGGAGGCCGCTGGAGGCAGGATCAAAATGACCAGAAAAAGACACAACATTACTAAAAAGACACAAAATGATTCAAAAAAGACACAAAATTACCAAGAAAGACACAGAATTACCAAAAAAGGTAAAGTTATTAAAGACTGAACTCTCAAAAAGAGTTTAAAGAAGTGAGGACCGGCCGAAATGTCCTCAATCTGTTGGTTAAAAACGTGTTCTGGTCCTCACTATGTAGGAAGTACAAGAACACACACACACACACACACACACACACACACACACACACACTCACAGCTGAAGCCATACGTCTCTGTGTGAGGGAAGTAACCGACACAGAGAGAGTTAAAGTGCAGAGCAGCAGAAGTGAAAATGACTCAGAATGAATAAAAGTTCAGCCCTGCCCCCGAGGAAGCAGCGACAGGTTACACTTTATCTCGCCCTGCAGTGTGTGTGTGTGTGTGTGTGTGTGTATGTGTGTGTGTGAATGTGTGTGTGGCTTTAACATTGATGTGTGTGCACACTTGCCAATGTAATGCTGTGTGTTTTATGTGTCTATGTGTCTGAATTTCTCCCTGTGTGTCCCTATATTTTTTCATTCATGTCTGTCTTCGTGTGTGTGTGTGTGTGTGTGTGTGTGTGTGTGTGTGTGTGTGTGTGTGTGTGTGTGTCCTCAGGCTTTAATAAGCCTGTGTGTGATAAGTGCGTCTCTCTGCAGCAGCCTGCAGGAACAGCTTCCACTGTTGAACTCTGAGTCCAACAACCTTTTGGTGTGTGAGTGAAATGAAATGCCAGACGCAGCCTGACACCTGCAGCACACAGACACACACCTGTACCTGCCTCAGAGCTCTTTCATCTTTTAAGATGGTCAAATGTCAGAGCAGGCGACCAGCTCTTAATGCATGTGGCTGAGCAGACATATAACATGGCTGACACTGAGAAACCGCAGAGACCAAGAGACGGAGCAGGACAGGATTAATATCACATTTACCTGTTTAGTCTTATTATACCTCCAACAAGGCTTTGAAGAAGTGAAGACCAAAAGTCCAAATTGTCCTCACTTCACAAAAATGTCCTCACTCTGTTAGTTAAGAACAGGGGTCTCATACTCAAATTATCTGGGGGCCGCTGGGGGTACTATCAAAATGACCAAATAAGACACAAAATTAACAAAAAAAGACACAAAATTACACCAAAAAAAAGGAAGAAACAAAATGACAGAAAAAAATACTTAAAAAAGACACAAAATTACAAAAAAAAGACACAAAATGACCAAAGAATTACCAAAAAAAGACACAAACTTACAAAAAAAGAAAGAAACAAAATGACAGAAAAAAATACTTAAAAAAGACACAAAATTACAAAAAAAAGACACAAAATGACCAAAAAATACAAAGAATTACCAAAAAAAGACACAAACTTACAAAAAAAAAAGAAAGAAACAAAATGACAGAAAAAAATACTAAAAGACACCATAAGGGAGACGACTCTCCTAAGGACTTACACAATATTTTCCACATATCCAGATGATCACATTTACCTGTTTAATCTGGTTCTCATTGTATAGCTTTTGAAGTTTTCTAGACAGCAGAAGAAGAAAACAACTACTGTATTAGGGTAATTTTAGGTGAATAGATTTTGGCCACCATTATTATTGGCAACCACAATTTTAACCCCTAAGAACCCAGACCCAGTAATCCTTAAAGGTAAACTATGGGATATACCACAGACCAAATGGACCACATAGAACACATTTATGATGTTTAAAAAAAAAAAAAAAAATCTAAATCAATATATATGTGATGTGATATTATGGTATTTATGTTTATGATATTTCTTATTTTAAAATTAAAAACATAGACACTTTTTCTACTTACAGAGACACAAATTTGCCTTTTTCTTTGGATCTCCACAACATTTATCAAAATTGTAGCATTAAACCTCTTTAGTCCAGGAGATTTGGTTCAAATGTGTCAACTTATTGATTAAATGGGTTTAAACTTAGCCTCGGAAAAAAAAAAATAAGCTTTTTGAAGTCACTTCTTGTCACAGTCACATGACCACCACACCAGCGTGTTTAGTATAATATTAATATTATCAATAATATATAGTAATAAGGGAGATTATAGGAGATTTAAAGTGTTTGTTACACAGGTGTCACCATAGGTTCTTATGGGTTAAATACTGAGCACAACGGTAAAAAAACAAAACGAAAAGCAAAACCATCCATCAATAAGTTTTAAACTATTCCTTCATAAAATAATTGAAATAAATGCCAATGTCTTTGATATTTCTAATCTAATTTATAACAGTAAGATTAACTTTAATCCCCAGTGGAAACTTATTTTGCCACAAAATCAACTTATACAAACAACAAACAATACAGATGTTACAGATGATTTACAGTACACAATAATTACTATTGACAACAACTAAATAGCACCAAATACAGACATTTGAGACACGATTAAAAGCTAAAAGGTGTTACATCTATAAACAAAATTTGGACTTTCTAAGCACAAACTGAGAAAATGAATCACTGCAATCTTTGGCCGCCGGTTTTAGATGACTTTTTAAAAGCCTTTTCATGCTGAGTGAGTCGTTCGTGAGATTAAACGATTTAAAGTGGTATTTTGCATGATGATCCATCAATAAGTTTTAAACTAGTCCTTCATAAAAATAATTGACATCTTCATTGTTGGTCCAGATGCCTTTGACATTTTTTTATATTCAACTTTTTTTTGCAGCTGATGATTTCCATGTTGGGACGATTTACTGTATGTAAGAGGTTAAAAACTGGTCAATTAAGGTTAAATGGATTTCAACTCTGTCCTGTTTCTTTCTGTCTTTCATGCAGGCAGCAGTCTCTCTCTCTCTCTCTCTCTCTCTCTCTCTCTCTCTCTCTCTCTCTCTGTCTCTCTCTCTCTCTCTCTCTCTCTCTCTCTGTCTCTCTCTCTCTCTCTCTCTCTCTCTCTCTCTCTCTCTCTGATCAGTGATGTCTCTCTCTCTCTTTCTCTGTCTGCTCTTTCAACAGCAGCAGCATCTTTGATCTGAGTGAAGGAGGCTTTAACTCTACTGTCTCACAGGCCACAGAGCCTCTGATCCCTGTCACACACACACACACACACACACACACACACACACACACACACACACAGAGAGAGAGAGAGAGAGAGACCAAACATAAGAAAAGCATTGATCTGAACTTGATGATATTTCCCATCATACATCTCTCAGCTGTGTGTGCACAGTGCAGCAGGATTTGTTCAGAGCAGCTAAATCAGGAGTCTCAAACTCAAATAACCAGGAGGCAGGATCAAAATGACCAGAAAAGACACAAAATGACCAAAAAGACACAAAATTATTTTAAAAAGACACAAAATTACCAAAAAAGACACAGACTTATCAAAAATATGTAAAAAATACCAATTTTTTAAATTACCCCCAAAAATGTAAAATTACCACAAAAAAGATGTAAATTTTCCCCCAAAAAAGATGTAAAATTACCAAAAAAGATGTAAAATTACCCAAAAATATGTAAAAATTACCTTTTTTTTAATTACCCCCAAAGAAGATGTAAAATTACCAAAAAATATGTAAAATTACCCCAAAAAATTCTGTATAATTACCCAAAAAATATGTAAAAATTACCTTTTATTTTAATTACCCCAAAGAAGATGTAAAATTACCAAAAAGATGTAAAATTACCCAAAAATATGTAAAAATTACCTTTTTTTTAATTACCCCAAAGAAGATGTAAATTTCCCCAAAAAGATGTAAAATAACCACAAAAAAAGATGTCAATTTCCCCTCAAAAATATGTAAAATTACCAAAAAATATGTAAAATTAACCCAAAAATTTCTGTAAAATTACCCAAAAAATATGTAAAAATTACCTTTTTTATAATTACCCCAAAAAAGATGTAAATTTCCCCAAAAAGATGTAAAATTACCCAAAAAGATGTAAAAATTACCAATTTTTTAAGTACCCCAAAAAATGTAAAATTACCATTTTTGTTAAAAAAAAAAAAAAAAAAAAATATGTAAAATCACCACAAAAAAAGATGTAAACTTACCCAAAAGAGATGTAAAATTATACCAAAAAAAATTGTAAAATAACCCAAAAAATTGTAAAATTACCAAAAAAAATAAAAAGCAGTGGACGGCTCCTCTCTCTCTCTCTGCTGCAGGACGGAGAGATTCAAAAGATCCTTCTCTCCTATTATTATTATTATTATTATTATTATTATTATTCTCTCCTCCAGACATCAGACTGTCTCATTCTAACAGAGATAACACACTCACTGGATTTACCCTCTGGGATAAATACAGTAACTTTGAATTTTGAATTTGAAGACTGCTTCAGCTGCAGCTTCCACACATACAGGACCAACAGATGATGGTAAATTCATCAACACTTTATAAAAATGACAGATCCGGCCTGTTTATCAGAGAGCAGTAAAGAGTCTGAGTCGCGGTACAAACAGCAGATCTTCAGGGCAGATATCTGCCACCGAGCTGCTGCAGAGGTGAACATGCTGAGATGTAAAGAAAAATAAAATAAAATAAAATAAATCTAGAGTACAGAAAAGTAGGACTTCAAGGGAGGAGGAGGTCAAGTGAGTTGAAGGAGCGAGCAGCCTTTCAGAGTCACAGATGAAAAGAAAATCTACGTTTCACGCTTTGTACTCGACGGCACGGCTCCACTTGTGGGAGTAATTAGCACCGCGGCGTTCCTTTTGATGTGAGCTCGAAGAAAGCAGTCAAGTAGAGAGCGGCTGCTGCTGCTGCTGAGGCCACACAGTGATGGAGATACGAGGAAGAGGAGAAGAGAAGCTGGAGGAGACGATTTGCTTCATGTAGTCACGTTATTCGGCACAAAAGACGGATAAAATGTCCCGTTTCTGTGCAGCAGCTGGAAGCAGGTCTGCGGCAGTGCTTTTATTTTGAAGGTGGTTTACGTATATCTGCCTGCAAAGAAACGAGTTCCACAAAATACACTGAGTTACCTCGGTACCCTGTCAAAAACACGTATTGCTATTTGCATAAAGTTAATAAATTAATGGTTTACTGCATAACATGAATGACAGTCGACTTTTTAAGTCATTTTGTGTCTTTTTTAGTAATTTTGTGTCTTTTTATGGTCATTTTGTGTCTTTTTTTTTGTCATTTTATGTATTTTTTTGATCATTTTGTTTCTTTTTTGGGTCATTTTGTGCTTCATTATTTGTCCAAAATTTGTTGTACCAACTGAGTTTGTATGATCTTTTTTTTTGTCATTTTATGTATTTTTTTGATCATTTTGTGGTCAATTTGTGTCTTTTTTGGTCATTTTGTTTCCTTCTTTTGGTCATTTTGTGTCTTTTTTTGTTTTTAGACATTTTGTGTCTTTTTTAGTAATTTTGTGTCTTTTTATGGTCATTTTGTGTCTTTTTTTTTGTCATTTTATGTATTTTTTTGATCATTTTGTTTCTTTTTTGGGTCATTTTGTGCTTCATTATTTGTCCAAAATTTGTTGTACCAACTGAGTTTGTATGATCTTTTTTTTTGTCATTTTATGTATTTTTTTGATCATTTTGTGGTCAATTTGTGTCTTTTTTGGTCATTTTGTTTCCTTCTTTTGGTCATTTTGTGTCTTTTTTTGTTTTTAGACATTTTTTGTCTTTTTTTGGTCATTTTGTGTCTTTTTATGGTCATTTCGTGTCTTTTTTTTTGTCATTTAATGTATTTTTTTGATCATTTTGTTTCTTTTTTGGGTCATTTTGTGCTTCATTATTTGTCCAAAATTTGTTGTACCAACTGAGTTTGTATGATCTGACCCCGCTCACTGAAATTCTGTTCTGTGAGCGGGGGTCGCGGACAACATGCAAGTTAAATTGGGGGTCGCGACTCAAAAAGGTTGAGAACTACTACCTCAGAATACCCAACACTCAGCCTGGCATGGTGAAGTCAATATTTTGGGCTAAACTGGGCAGACAGTGGGGCAGGATCCAGGTCTGGAGGTGGTCTCTGGTGGGGGAAGAGACCACATGAGGCCAGTTTACATGTTTCCTTTCCAAACACAATTTGTTGGTCTCATCTGCTCATGTTTGTGGAAACAACAGAGGCTGGAAGCTGCCAGTTAATCAGGACCGTTCAAAGGGGACATATGATGCTCTGTTCAGGTTCACACTGTTATTCTGGGTTTCTACCAGGCGGCAACCTCCTGGTCTGAGCAGGGAGGCAAACCAGGAAGTGCCTTAAGCTGCATTCTGCCATAAATTCCAGCAGGGGGCGCTAAGTTTGGCTTCAGAAAGATTTCTGTCCATTCATTTCAGTGCAAAATGAGAAAACTTCTCACTT
The DNA here is from genome assembly GCF_030273125.1 of Centropristis striata. Lineage (NCBI taxonomy): Eukaryota > Metazoa > Chordata > Actinopteri > Perciformes > Serranidae > Centropristis > Centropristis striata. The sequence continues at coordinate 1,318,109 of NC_081519.1, read as the reverse complement.
GATTTATTACCTCAGAAATGTTTTTCAGGACAACACTATGGTCTCAATCACTAGAATTGAATAGAAATAATATGTAATATTACCCAAAAAAAAACCCTAAAACTACCCTAAAAAATATGTAAAAATTACCTTTTTTTTTAAATTACCCCCAAAAAAGATGTAAAATTACCAAAAAATATGTAAAATTACCCCAAAAAATATGTAAAAATTACCTTTCTTTTAATTACCCCAAAAAAGATGTAAATTTCCCCAAAAAGATGTAAAATTACCCAAAAAATATGTAAAAATTACCAATTTTTTAAAATTACCCCAAAAAAGATGTAAAATTGCCAAAAAAATATGTAAAATTACCCCAAAAAATATGTAAAAATTACCTTTCTTTTAATTACCCCAAAAAAGATGTAAATTTCCCCAAAAAGATGTAAAATTACCCAAAAAATAGGTAAAAATTACCAATTTTTTAAAATTACCCCAAAAAAGATGTAAAATTGCCAAAAAATATGTAAAATTACCCCAAAGATTTATTAGCTCATAAATGTTTTTTCAGGACAACATTATGGTCTCAATCACTAGTAAAAAAAACTTCTTCAAGACAATTTCATATTAATAGTTCTAATAATGGCCCCATTTAGAAGAAAATAGAAGATAAAGAATCGTATGATTTGGGGGCGGGGCTACCTTTGATTGACAGGTCACTGACAAGGCGAGCCGTCACCAGGAGAGAAGCAGAACAAGCGTAACCTAAAACTGTTGGATGCTGTTTTGCACATTGTATTATATTTATTTTTATTATGTTGCTTATTTATTATTATTTTTACTCTTTACCAAAAACATTTTGTTTGTTTGTCCAGATGTCAGTAGTTGGCTTTAACAAAGCACATTTACTTGATTGCTGTGTTTAATTTCTATTTTTTTTAGTACTTTACTTGTTTTGTTAGGTGTGTGTGTGTTTAAATAAATAAAAAAATGTCAATAGCTGTCCTTTTTTAATTTCTATGCTTAGGTTTTTATAGGCATTTTATATCTGCCTTGTGTAGCTGAGTGGTTATTCAAGCAAGTTAGAGAGTTAACAAGGGATTTTACAACTGTAAATGCAATTGGCTACAACAATTTATTGAAATACAACCTATTCTGTCGTTTATGTTGCAGATCTTGTTTTCTGCATCTCTGCACCATCATTGCAGCCGGAGAACGACTGAAACGGAGTTGTACCGACACTTCCTACCTATAGACCAATCACATAACCGATTTTTGTGTTCAGCAAACTAGCGGTTGTAGTATATTGTTTGTTACATGTGGTATATTTTATGTTTTATGAAGACTTTTGTCTTCAGTTTAGGCCCCATTCTGACTGAGTGTATAAAAGCCAGAGGCTCCTTGTTGGGTAACAGCTCGGTATAGAACTTTGAGATGATGTCAGACATTAGAGGAGTTTGGGAACATAAACATATAAAAGTATATCCTAGAACAGGGATGGGCAACAGGAGGCCCGGGGTCCACATACAGCCCTCACCCTCTCTTGAAGTGGCCCTCAGTACAACTACATGCATTTGAGCATGAAATCGTAAAAATGCAGTGTAAAAATGCACAAAATTACTTCTTGCAATTAATGTTGGTCTGCTGTTCTTGCACTAAAAAAAAAAAGAAATCACAGTAAGTGGTTATTTTTTATTTGCTTCAAACCTTTTGTATTCCTATTTATACTGTTAAACATGCATTTGAGCATGAAATATGTTAAGTTACTGCACTGTAAACATATTTAAAATTGCAGTTTCATCATATCTGGTTAATGCACGCTCCTATATGTGGCCCTGTGGTAGTGAACATGAAAAACTGTGGCCCCCTGCAGCATTTAAGTTGCCATCCCTGCTCTAGAAGATTGCATGTGTACGTACACATGCACCATGCATTGAGCTGTATGGCGTCACAGATTCTGATTTGCAGAAGGGTTAAATACGCCCCGACACACAGAGAGAGACAGAGAACACAGGACTGAGTTGAAGACGGGATCTTTAACCCTTTATCGGGCGAAGAACTATATTTGGTAACTTCAGTGGATATCAAAATGGGGTCCCCATGTCTCTCTGTTTGGTTGTAGAACCACATGGATTTTGAGAAAAAAGTTGCAAATTTACTAGATTAAAGTGGCAAATCTACAAGAAAAAAAGTCGCAGATTTAAGAGATTTAAAGTGGCAAATCTGCACGAAAAAAGTTGCAGATTTAAGAGAAAAAAAGTGGGAAAAAAACAACTTTTTTCTTGCAGATACACCACTTTAAATCTCATAAACCTGCAAAAAATGTTCTCGTAGATTTGCCACTTTAATCTTGTCAACTTTTGTTTTCAAAATATTATATTATATTCTCCCGCTGTACCTCGGCAGTCTATTTGATGTCTACTAATAAAGAAAATGAAAAGGAACATCAAGGCTCTTTGATTCATTCTCCTCACCCAACAGCTAGTATTTTCTACTCCACGATGACATTTTATTACATTATTACTGCGGTGACAGTTCCATCTATGACAAATTTTCCCACTAATTTATTCGCCTTCAAGTTATTTTTTTTAAAAATCACATTGGATGCTTTCAGTTCAACCTTCAAAATTAGCTAAACTGATTTTCCTTCTCCTTGTTTTCTGTATATATTGACATCAGGATGTTTCTCCTGCAGGTCCAGATCTCCTGTGAGTCCGTGAACAGGTCACACTCAGACTGGAGATGAAAGGAAATGGAAATAAATTACAGCAGCACTTTCAGGCTGACCGTATCATGAATCTACAGCCAAACTGATCCCCAGGCTACGGATACGTCTGAGGAGCCAGAGAGAGTGTGTGTGTGTGTGTGTGTGTGTGTGTGTGAGAGTGTGTGTGTGTGTGTGTGTGTGTGCATGTGTGTGATTCTGGCATTGCTCAGGCGTCTGGTTGGCACAGCCAGTACCTGACTAACGACAGGTGTCTCTGTTTAGTACTCAGACACACACACACACACACTCACACACACACACTCACACACACACACACACACACACACACACACACACACACTAATTACAATGCTGGCTCACTGGCTCACTTGGTTTGATCCGTTCACTGGAAGGTTGCCTGGGCAGCAAGAGGCTTCCAAAGTTGAATGTGTGTGTGGTGATTATCGATGTGTGTGTGTGTGTGTGTGTGTGTTCTTGTACTTCCTACATAGTGAGGACCGGAACATGTTTTAAACCAACAGAGTGAGGACATTTTTGCAAAGTGAGGACATTTCGGCCGGTCCTCACTTCTTTAAAGGCTTTTTTAGATTTCAGACTTTGTTTTAAGGGTTAAAGGTTACATGATAATGATAATTAACTGAAACTGTATTGTGTGGTTACAAAACTAACTGAAATTATAGTGAAAATGTCCTTCGTTTTCGTCTTTGTCAACTTTTTTCATACATAATGAAGATGGATCAGACAAAGGAAATAAAGGCAAAATTTACTGTGACCTCTTTTAATCTCCCACCCAACAAATACCCCATTACAAAACACTAAAACTAATAAAAACTAAACTAAAACTAAAGCATTAAAAATAAATAAATACTAAACTAAAACTAGCAAACTCTCTCTAAAAACTTATTAAAACTAACTGAATTTGAAAACAAAAATTCACAACAAAATAAAAATTAAAACTAATGAAAAATCCAAAACTATTATAACCTTGCAAGGGAATTCACTGTTACAATGAGGGTCCTCACAAAGATAGAAGTACAAGAATGTGTGTGTGTGTGTGTGTGTGTGTGTGTGTGCAATGAAGAGCTTTTTTTTCCGAAATTAAACAAAAAGACACCTAAATGTTTGTATTTCTAAACATTAAAGTTTAATAAAGCAGCTGCTGCAGCTCCACCAGAGTCCCTTCAAGTCTTAAAAAAAAACAGAAACACAGATAATTGAATTATTATAATCCAATTTTCAGCTAGATTAATTTGTTTTCAAATGCATTATGATAAATGTCCAATTTTCTTTGAAAAAGTTGACACCAAACTAAAGTGCCCTAAATAAGCCTGCCACTATCCATATAATTTCCCTGACAGTGAAATGAATTTAACAATTATTGACTAATAAATGAATGAAAGAAAAAGAAGGGAAAAAATACTTTCATGTTTAATTACAGACAGAGGAGATGAAAAGAGAAGAAAATGAGAAAAAGGTGAGGAGAGAATATAAAAGGAGTATCATGTTGCAGATAAAGAAAGGAGAAAAAAGACATTTAAAAAAAGAAGATTGGAGAAACGGGAGAGAAAATGAGAAGGAATACAAATGAAGAGAAACAAGAAGAGATAAGAGAAGCGATGAGGAACAACAGGTGAGTTAAATAGGAGGAAGGAGGACTAAAGTTCCTCAGATGATATTATCCTTCTGTGGAAAAGACAGAAGAGAGATTCATGAGTGAGAGAAAGCTCCTGATGACACAAACACATAAGCCAGTTTGCCACAGTGAAAGAGGAAAGGGAATTAAATAAAAGCTTCACTTAAATGTGAAGGATGGGGACATACGAAGAGGAGAACAGATGAAGCAAAGGGAGGGGCGGAGAATGAAAAGGTTCAAGGGGAGAGCGACCGCAAAACAAACAGCCAGATAAAAGAAAATACTGAGTCACGTGTTTCCTGAGCAGGCGGTAACCTCCTGGTCTGAGCAGGGAGGCAAACCAGGAAGTGCTTTAAGCTGCATTCTATCAAGAATTCCAGCAGGGGGGGCTAAGTTTGGCTGCAGAAGCATTTTGTTCCATTCATTTCAATGCAAAATGAGAAAACTTTTCACTTGATTTATTACCTCAGAAACAACACTATGGTCTCAATCACTAGTAAAAAAAAATCTTCTTCAAGACAATTTGATGTCAATAGTTCTAATAATGGCCCCATTTAGAAGAAAATAGAAGATGAAGAATCGTATGATTTGGGGGCGGGGCTACCTTTGATTGACAGGTCACTAACAAGGCGAGCCGTCACCAGGAGAGAAGAAGAACAATGCGTATCCACGGCAACGTGTCAATAAAGTTATATATAACGTTATATAGATAGAAAAGAGGACGTTTAGCGGTTTGGTCTCATAACTTTGACCCTTTCACTGTATTTTCACTTAATGACAGTTTATTTGAACGTTTTGTTCATTAAATGTCTTGTTCAGTGTTTGGTTGGACTAACAGACACTCCAAGGAGTCGCTGCTCAGTTTTCTGAGGTCAGTAACAAACATTTTGTTTTTGTTTTTTTGCCAAAACTAACATCCCAGTTAATGCTCCAGTTAATGCTAACATGAATTATCAGCAGCTTCTCTCAGTCAGGTTGAGGTGTAGAGAGGCTGTAGTCAGTGATCAGATCCCTCTCCTCCTCCACAGTCCAAATATGGTCTGCTTCCTGTATCAGAAACAAGATGGCGACGAGTGTAACGCTGAACTCGAGGCTTCCAACGGGCCACGAACCAATGGATGACGTCACGGTGACTACGTCTATTATTTATACCTTCTATGCTTCTGTATTTTATGGTGAAGGACAGGTGTACGGTCCAGGTGTGTTGATAGCGGTGATATTTATTTGGCTTACCCAGAAACATCCAATTTCCCCTGAAAAAGTCAGCAGCCTCCATAGATTTACAGCAAGGAGACAAAAGTGTCTGATCTGGGACAAAGGTAGCACACGGCTAATTCACCGGCGTTAGCATCCTTTAACCGACTCTGGTAAATCCACGGCTAACAAATACGGTTAAAACGATCTACGGTTTGAAATATAAGAAGTTAGACTCTAGTTTCACACCACTTCATTAATTGGAAACATAACATGATCATTTATATTAGTAGTTAATGTCAAATTTAGATAGAATGTTAGCCAAAAGCTGTCCGATGTGGGATACAGTGACGTTACTTTCCTTTATTGTGCTTCCCACTGCAGATAGTTTCCCAACAAAATAGTTTCTCAGCTGATCATCAAAGCAACATGTCATGAAATTGTCTTCAGTGCAAAAAAAAAAAAATACAGTGTGAGATCAAGTCAAGCTGGATCCTTTCATTGGAAACCAAATATTGTACACTGTAAAAAAAAGAAAAGTTGGGTGAACTCAAAATTTCAAGGCAACAAACTTCGATAAAATTTTAAGTTGGACAATTACACTAAATATTTTAAGTATTGTTTTTGAGTTTGCTCAACTCTGAATTCAGATTTTTGTCAACTCAACTGTAAGTTGTACTAACTTATAATTTTACATTGTAATAACTTTTAATCCTTACTCCTGCTAACTTCTGCAATGTGCTGAATTGGCACGATTGTAACGCCGCTATGAAATGTCAGCTAATGTTGCGACCACAATTTTGAGTTAGCATTGATACGCTAATGGCTACTCTTGTAGCTGTAACAAGCAGCGCTGCTAGCATCAGTTAGCCGCTAGCCGCTAGCTTTTGCTAATGATCTAATTTCACCGCTTTCCCGCATTTCCCAACAAAGAAATAAGAGTTATCAGAACTATTGTCCCTTGTTGTGAACCCCAACTTAAAGATATAAGTAACAACAACTCACCAACTTGTTTTTGAGCAGACGACTGGCTTCCTTTGTTGTGCTAACTTACATTATTGCCCTAAATGTCAATAATTTATATTTCAAAGTTTTACCAACTTAAATCACTGTTTTAGGCCAAAAAATACAAGTTGGCTTTTTTGCAGTGTAGGTAAAAGTCTATATGTCATCAAATAATCACGATGTGGTTTTGCTGGTTGGTGTTTTTTAAAATCTGGGTTGAGTGAAGAAAAAATCTATACAATGGCAATAGTTTTGGAGCAATGTGACACTGCCAAGGGAAGAAACAAAGGGAGGGAAGGAGGTGAGGAAGAGAGAAGATAAAGGTAAAAAGGTTAGGAGAGGTTGATGAGTTGTGAAGGTGAAGAGAAAGAGTAGAGTGGGGAGGAGATGATGACAGAAACAAAGAACAAAGGGAAGAATGGAGACCAGTAAATGCATGAAAACAGGAGGCAGAGGTGAAGAAGAGAGAGGGAGGTTAAGAGGAAGAGGAAGGACAGTAAATTAGAAAAAAGGACAAAAGGAAGAAGGAGAAAAGAGTGATTACAAGGCAAGTGAAGGGTGAGGAGGAGGAGGAGAAAGACAAAAAAAAGTTGATAAAAAAGGAAAAGAAGAGTGAGAAAGGCCATAAACCACAGGGGGAGAAGAGAGAAGGAAGATAAGAAAGGAGAGAGAGAGAGTTCAATAACGGAGAGAAATAAACGTAGTGTATTGATCAGATTCCTCCTCATGGACACATGCTGCTGCTGGCAGGAGGTTTATATGAAATACAGTCAGGACAGGTTGGAATAGAGTCAGGTGCAAGGTTATAATAGTTTTGGATTTTTCATTAGTTTTAGTTTTAATTTCGTTGTGAATTTTTGTTTTCAAATTCAGTTAGTTTTAGTTAGTTTTTAGAGTGAGTTTTCTAGTTTTAGTTTAGTTTTTATTTTTTGAAAATGCTTAGTTTTAGTTTAGTTTTTATTAATTTTAGTGTTAGTTTTAGTTTTTTTATAATGGGCTATGTGTTGGGTGCCAGATTCAAAGAGGTCATAATAAATGTTTCCTTTATTTCCTTTGGTTTATCATCTCAGCCCCAATAAGCTTATTAACTCTTACAGCTCTGGGTGTTTTGAATTTTGGTTCCAGTCTCAATAAACATATTCACCATGTGTTGCATGTTCAAAAAAATACACTGAATTATGAATGAAAAAAGTTGACAAAAACGAAAACTAAGGACATTTTCACTATAATTTTAGTTAGTTTTGTAACCACACAATACAGTTTCAGTTAGTTATCGTTTTTTTAAAAACTCTAGTTTTTGTTTTTATTTCAGTTAACGAAAATGTTTTTTCAATTCTAGTTTTCGTTATTTCGTTAGTTTTCGTTAACTATAATAACCTTGGTCAGGTGACTATTCAAACTCTCTTCCAATAATTGAAAGTTTCAGCAGAACTTCTTTCTGAATTAGTGATGTTGGATACCACACTGCAAAAAAGCCAACTTGTATTTTTTGGCCTAAAACAGTGATTTAATTTGGTAAAACTTGGAAATATAAATTATTGATATTTAGGTCAATAATGTAAGTTAGCACAACAAAGGAAGCCAGTTGTCTGCTCAAAAACAAGTTGGTGAGTTGTTGTTACTTATATCTTTAAGTTGGGGTTCACAACAAGGGACAATAGTTCTGATAACTCTTATTTCTTTGTTGGGAAATTCAGTCATTAGCGAAAGCTAGCGGCTAACTGATGCTAGAGGCTAACTGATGCTAGAGGCTAACTGATGCTAGCGGCTAACTGACGCTAGCGGCTACTTATATCTTTAAGTTGGGGTTCACAACAAGGGACAATAGTTCTGATAACTCTTATTTCTTTGTTGGGAAATTCGGTCATTAGCGAAAGCTAGCGGCTAAATGATGCTAATGGCTAACTGACGCTAGCGGCTAACTGATGCTAGCAGCTAACCGATGCTAGCGGCTAAATGATGCTAATGGCTAACTGATGCTAGCGGCGCTGCTTGTTACAGCTACAAGAGTAGCCATTAGCGTATCAATGCTAACTCAAAATTGTGGTCGCAACATTAGCTGACATTTCATAGCGGCGTTACAATCGTGCCAGAGAAATTCAGAGTTGAGCAAACTAAAAACAAAACTTAAAATATTTAGTTTAATTGTCCAACTTAAAATTTTATCGCAGTTTGTTGCCTTGAAATTTTGAGTTCACCCAACTTTTCTTTTTTTGTTTAAATGTTTAAAGGAACACAGGTAAATTATTAACCTTCTAATTAGCAGAATGAGTTTATTATTTCAAACTGAAGCTACGTTTCTGACTAGCTGAGCTAACAATGTGACAAACTTGAGAACATTCCCGATAATGTAATAAAAATCTGCACTTGAGTCCATTGAAAATGTAATAAAACCTGATAATGTAATAACTTCCCGATAATGTAATAAAGTGCATTTCCCAATAATGTAATACACTTTTTTTTTTACCAATAATGTAATAAAGTATAACATTAATGGAGGTTATTACATTATCAGGTTAGCCTTCATTTCCCAAGTCCTGATAATGTAATAATTCCCCAATATTGTAATAAATCACGAATGCATTCAACAGCTTCTTGAAATCTAAAGGTGCTTGGTGTTATACTTTATTACATTATTGGTAAAACGTCTATTACATTATTGGGAAATGCACTTTATTACATTATCTGGAATTTATTACATTATCAGGTTTTATTACATTTTCAATGGACTCAAGTGCAGATTTTTATTATGTTATCGGGGTTATTACATAATCGGGAGTTTATTACATTATCAGGTTCTACAGGCCCAGGTTGTGGGATTTCTTTTATTTATTCTCCACCAGGAGGACGAGTGAGGAACTTTGGGTGTCAGCAGAATCCTGGAGTTGGAGAGATCTTGTGGGAGAAAAACAGAGTTAATGAAGGCGAGCAGAGAAGGAGCAGAGGAGGAGGAGGGTGAGACCATGAGGAGAGGAGGAGGTGAGGGGAGTTGTGCATGAGGAGAGCAGCAGGATGGATTAAGGAGAGGATCTGGTGTGAAGCTGTTTTCTGTTGAGGTAAGGCTTCATGCCAAAACTGTTGAGTTTGCTGCTTTTCCAGGATCCCCAATCTGCTTCTATCAACATCTCTGTTGCTGTAAGACGTGACCAGGCTTCTTCTTCTTCTTTGCTTCTCTGTTCAACAGTTACTGTTTATTACAAGACTTAGGTTTGATCACACAACACAGTGGAGGAGTTGTTGGTCATGTTGGTAAAAATGACGTACGTTGCTCCTGTTTTGTCCTAAATCTGTCACTTATTATTTTAGTTTCAGATTTGTCAAAAGTAATACGATAACTCTAGTGTTTCTAAACATCCAAACATTTTACAACGGTGTCTGTCTTTGTCACGTGGGTACTCAGTATGTACTTTAAACTGTGTTTATGATGGACAAATGCATTTATTTGCATTTATTTATTATTATGCAATTATTTAATGCAGTTCCTCAGAGCAAGTTACAGCAAAATCAATGATTTAAAATGTCCATTAAAGCTTGATTTAGGTTTGATTACAAAACACAGCGGAGAGTTTCATGTTGGTAAAAGTTACTTTGTCCTAAATCTGTCACTTCTTAGTTTAGTTTCAGATTTGGGTTGCAAAGCATGTGTATGTGTGAGCTGTTTATTTATTTTTTGATGACTTTATGAAGCTTTTATGGGGATTTTAAAAGGTCTTAATGTGGAGATGTGCTTTTTTTTTTTTTTTTTACAATAAACAACTCAAATCTAGTGTTTCTAAACATCCAAACATTTTACAACCGTGTCTGTCTTTGTCACGTGGATACTCAACTCAACTCAACTCAACTTTATTTGTAAATCACTTTAAAACAACCTCAGCCGCAACAAAATGCTGTACATAAACAAACAGAACAAGAGACAATAAAATAAATAAAACAGGAAATAAACACTAAATTAAATAGATTCATTGCTTTTTAAAAGACAATTTAAAAAACAATAAATAAAAGCAAACCATAAAAAATACTCAGTGTGTACATTAAACTGTGTTTATGATGGACAAATGCATTTATTTGCATTTATTTATTATTATGCAATTATTTTAATGCAGTTCCTCAGAGCAAGTTACAGCAAAATCGATGATTTAAAATGTCAGTTGTAAAACTAGGACATTTAAATGAAAGAGAGCTATTAACATCATGCTACGGTCGCCATCGCTCTGCTTTAAATGCTAAGGGAAAATGTCAACCATGACGTTATTTGCAGAGAAATATGGGTTTACAACTATAATTAGAAACAAGCATTTATTTCTGATAAACCAATTGATTGAAGTATTTCAAATTAAGAAGGAAGACAATATTCGTTTTTATTGGGCAGAACTGCTTTTCCCCTAGTTTAATGCTGCTGTGGTTTCTTTGTTTGACATAAGTCACTTTATAGTAACTTTTGGATGCGTGTGTGTTTTTGAACTTGTGCATCATACATAAGGAGGACCATAGCAAATTGTTAACCCACATAGTGAGGACATTTTGAGAAATGTTAAAAAAAATGACGCATTTTAATGGCAAATTGCTAAAAAGACACAAAATGACAGAAAAAGGGCACAAAATAACTAAAGACACAAGACACAACAGACACAAATGATGGAAAAAGACACAAAATGACAAAAAAAGACACAAAATGACAAAAAGGCATAAAATGGCCAAAAAAAAGACACAAAATGACTTGAAAAAAGACACAAAATGACAAAAAAGACATAAAATGACCAAAAAAAAGACACAAAATGACAAAAAAGACATAAAATTACAAAAAAAAAGACACAAAATGACTAAAAAAAGACACAAAATGACTAAAAAAAGACACAAAATGACAAAAAAGACACAAAATGACAAAAAAAAGACAGAATTACTAAAAAAAAAGACACAAAATGACAAAAAAGGACACAACAACAGACACTGATCGATAAGAGCATGGTTGTGTTGCTAGGCAACAAGGAATTCACATATCACCATAGCAACACATCCAGCCTCAAGTATCACCTCAATGCTAAACATATAGCAGCTAGCGGCTAGTGTGCTAGCTAGCGTGGATTGTGTTTTACTTCAAAAACCAAAGTATTCTAGTTTACAGAAGGTCTACCTACCTAGAGGCTACCTGGATTTATGAAATGTTCTATATTTATAAATATGCTACACTGTAATAAATGATCCTGTATTCATTTCATTTTACTGAATATATTTGATAAAATGTATGAAATATAAAAGCGTCCTTGATTTTGAGGCAGTTGTTTAAGTAACTTTAATATAAAAATGTTTGAGATAGAATCTACTTATTTTGATCACATTAAAAATAATCTTTATGTGTATGTAATTCTAAATCAAGAGAATTTTGAATGACTCCAACACAATAGAATTAGTCTGTTTTTAAATGACAGGCACTTCCTGTTAAGTTGTTAACTCAACTTGTAACGTAGTTAGATTTAATTAATAATATTGCCTGCAATCTGTTGCCTCAATTTTATTTAGTAGCTATTGTTTATCTTTTTTTTTACATTTTATTGCTACAATTAATGGCAAAAATGTCACTGGTCTGTTGGACTTGAACAAAAAATAAACAATATTTTTGTTGCTTAAGCTTCTGTATTCAGTCATTATTCAATGGTATACTAAAAATCCATGTGAACAAAATTACTTTTCACTGTTCTCAGGTCAAATATTTATATGCGATTCAAATGCGATTAATTTAGATTAATTAATTACAAAGCCTCTAATTAATTAGATTGATTTTTTTAATCGAGTCCCGGCCCTAGTTATTAGTAAACTGAATTAGAAAAACAAACCTTGGATTTTAAAAATGTGAACTGAACTGATGCAGGACAACAAGCTGCAGCAGCCAGCTCTTATCTGTATTTGGTAACACTTTACAATAACCATCATTTATAAATGGTAAACAGATTATCATTTATAAACCGTTTATAAGCTATTTAGAATGGTAAATAGATAATTTATTAATGTTTAACAAACTAAATAATTTATAAATGACAAATAGATGGTATATTAATGTAAGTTTATAGTTAATTTACCATTGACAACAATCAAATTATAATTAATAGTTTATTTATAGTTTTACTTGAACTCATTATAACATTTTTAACACCATATTTAGTATGTTAATGATTTTGAAATTATGCATATACCTTTAAGAAATTGGTTGAAAACATTTAAAGATTAAATATATATAGCACTTTGTAAATGGTTAATAATTGGTTTATAAACCATCTGTAAACATTATTTAGTTGGTTATTGTAAAGTGTTACCCTGTATTTTTATTTCTATTTCCCTGTTTTAATTGACTGTTTTTACTGTTTTCAATTGTGTCCTGCTGTTTCAATGTGTATGTAAAGCACTTTGAATTACCTTGTGTTGAATTGTGCTATATAATACAAATAAACTTTTCTGCAGCCTGGTGGTTCTGCAGCGACTCCCCATGATTGCACGAGTTGTTTGCTGTGAGATTTATGATCCAAACCAGCACGAAGCCTCCAGAGGCTGCTGTCATCTTGTTATATTCATTCTGTTTCTCTGTTGATCCAGTCCAGCGTGTCATGAAACCAATGTATTTTACATGAGCGTGAAAATAGGCAGCGAGGCAAAGAGGCCGTTTAGTCTCCGGCCTCGGGGGAAATCCTCCATCGCTGCTCTGCTCCACATTTATATTCCAGCGTGGAGGTCCAGAGGGTGATGGGACTGGACACCAGGAGCTCACACTCTGTGTTGTGCTTTGTGTTTTTTCCCTTTCGCTTGTATTTATTCTTATGCGTCTCCCTCGTAGTAAAAAATGACACTGACATTGTCGTTTTTTATTCTTAACGATGAGGCTTTCAGGTTCAAGAGCATCACAGTTTTACTTTAACAGGGAATTCATTTGTTTGTTGTTTTGGCCTTCTGGTTTTGATTTCCCAGCAACATACAAACACTCAGGAATGTGATTCTTTTTAGCCACTAATATGTTCACATAAACAAATATCTTCACATAAAAAAAAAGACACAAAATGACACAAAAAAAGACACAAAGTGACACAAAAAAGGCACAAAATGACACAAAAAAGGCACAAAATGACACAAAAAAAGGCACAAAATGACACAAAAAAAGACACAAAATGACCCAAAAAAGGCACAAAATGACACAAAAAAAGACACAAAATGACACAAAAAATGCACAAAATTACTAAAAAAAGACACAAAATTATTTTAAAAAAACCCACAAAATCACCAGAGGGTGATGGGACTGGACACGAGCTGCTCACACACACAGGAGCTCACACTCTGTGTTGTGTTTTGTGTTTTTTCCTTTTGCTTGTATTTATTGTTATGCGTCTCCCTTGTAGTAAAAAATGACACTGACATTGTCGTTTTTTATTCTTAACGATGAGGCTTTCAGGTTCAAGAGCATCACAGTTTTACTTTAACAGGGAATTCATTTGTTTGTTGTTTTGGCCTTCTGGTTTTGATTCCCCAGCAACATACAAAAACTCAGGAATGTGATTCTTTTTAGCCACTAATATGTTCACATAAACAACTAAAACTTCAAGTTTGATAGAATTTAAGAGGAATTATTGCAGCCAAGAAGTCCTCCAGCTGGTAAGATCACATTTATCCCCACCGACTGTACACAACTAAAAACTACCAAAAAATACACAAAATTATTTAAAAAAAGACACAAAATGACCCAAAAAAGGCACAAAATGACCCAAAAAATGCACAAAATTACAAAAAAAAGACACAAAATTACCCAAAAAAAGACACAAAATTACCCAAAAAATACACAAAATTATTTTTAAAAATACACAAAATTATTTTAAAAAAGACACAAAATTACCAAAAAAAAAGGCACAAAATTACCAAAAAATACACAAAATTACTAAAAAAGACACAAAATTATTTAAAAAAAACCCCACAAAATTACCAAAAAAAGGCACAAAATAAAAATAAAAAAAATAATTAAAATAATTAAAGGGACCTTCCACACACAACATGATAAAACTCACATTAAACTTTCATATCAAGGTGGGGGCCACAAAATATCGTCACGTGGGCCACAATTGGCCCGCGGGCCACCAGTTTGAGACCCATGAAATTGACCAATCACTGACCTCCCTCTGTAGACTCTTGATATCACATTTTCCTCCTTTGCTCCCGTCGTAATCACTACTGCCATCGGAGGTGACCGCCTAACAATGAATGTAAATATGTAAAAATAAAAAAAGTCGCAGCTACAAAGTTGTGTGGTGTTTTTGAGGGAGGACAGTGTCATTGCAGCATTCGGCTAGAAAATAAAGAATAATGTCTGTCATCAGCTTTGAAGTACGGAGCTAACCCTGCACAGTGTATTTAAAAAAAGACACAAAATTACATAAGAAAAATACACAGAATTACGAAAAAAGACACAAAATTACTAAAAAAAAAAAAAGACACAAAATGACAGAAAAAAACTAAATTGCTTAATAAAGAAACAAAATGACCAAAAAAGACACAAAATGACCAAAAAAAGACAAAAATGCTAAAAAAAAAAAAAAAAAAAAAACCACAAAATTATTCAAAAAGACACAATTATTTTAAAAAAAGTCACAAAATTACTGCTTCAAAGTGTTTTCTGAGGGAGGACAGTGTCATTGCAGCATGGAGCTAGAAAATAAAGAATAATGTCTGATCAGCTTGGAAGTACGGAGCTAACCCTGCACAGTGTATTTTAAAGAAGACACAAAATTACATAAAAAAATACACAGAATTACGAAAAAAGACAAAAAATTACAAAAAAAAAGACACAAAATTACTAAAAAAAAGACACAAAATTACTAGAAAAAAGACACAAAATGACAGAAAAAAACTAAATTACTTAAAAAAGAAACAAATTTATTTTTTAAAAGACACAAAATGACCAAAAAAAGACAAAAATGCTAAAAATAAAAAAAAAGACTCAAAATTATTTAAAAAAAAAAGACACAAAATTGTTTTAAAAAGATACAAAATTACCAAAAAAAGACACAAAATAAAAAAATAATAAAAAGTTGCAGCTACAAAGTTGTGTGGTGTTTTCTGAGGGAGGACAGTGTCATTGCAGCATGGAGCTAGAAAATAAAGAATAATGTCTGTGATCAGCTTTGAAGAACGGACTAACCCTGCACAGTGTATTTTAAAAAAGACACAAAATGACATAAAAAAAATATACACAGAATTACGAAAAAAGACACAAAATTACTAAAAAAAAAAAATTACTTAAAAAAGAAATAAAATTATTTTTTAAGACAGAAAATGACCAAAAAAAGACAAAAATGCTAAAAAAAAATTAAATAAAATAAAAGACACAAAATTATTCAAAAAGACACACAATTATTAAAAAAAGACACAAAATAAAAAATGTTTTAAAAAGTTGCAGCTACAAAGTTGTGTGGTGTTTTCTGATGGAGGACAGTGTCATTGCAGCATGGAGCTAGAAAATAAAGAATAATGTCTGTGATCAGCTTTGGTCTAACCTTGAACAGTGTGTTTCTGTGTGTGTGTGTGTGTGTGTGTGTGTGTGTGTGTGAGACTGATGGGGCCATTAGTCAGCGGCATCGAGCCTAAAACTGTTATTTGTTCACTTTTTTAGTCTGATTCTTTAATACATCCATTATCTATTTGTGTGGGTGTTGTTTTCATTGTGTGTGAGTCTGTGTGGGATACTGGACGCTTCCCAGCTGAATCCATGATTGAGATCATTATAATAATGAGATCTGGTTTACATGACAACAGCTCAGCTGCCAGTCAGAACAAACGGCTCATGGAGCATGTTGCAGAGCGCCGTGTGGCTTATTGATGTGGTTTTAATAGTTTGTCGGACAATAATGGAGGTCTTTGGCACAGAGTCAATCAATACGTGGTGGTTTTTGTCCGTTCGTGGGATTTGTTGTCAGATATAAAAATGGGTTTCCCATCCACAGCAGCTGGAGCTTTAACTGACTCTGGTCAGTCTTTACATCCTGCTGCTCCACGGCCAGAAAACTAGACAAGAAAAAAGTGGCTTATCATGCAAAAGATCTGCTTCAGTGATCAGGATTTGCTGAAACTAACTAACTGTAGCTGGCAGACGCCTTCAATTCACTTTTCAGATTATTTGAAGGAGCAGTCCAGCCAAAAAAATGAAAAGGTTTTGATCAACAACATGGCAGAAAATACATTTTGTGGTTACAAAACTAACTAAAACTAACTGAAATTATAGTGAAAATGTACTTCGTCCTTCGATAAAGCAGATCCAATGATTGAATCTTAAAATCAAGGAAAAAAGTTCCTTATTATGCTAAAGATCTGCTTCACTGATCAGGATTTGCTGAAACTAACTAACTGTAGCTGGCAGACGCCTTCAATTCACTTTTCTTTTTTTTTTTTTGCTGGACTGCTCCTTCAAATAATCTGAACAGGTTTTGATCAACAACATGGCAGAAAATACATTTTGTGGTTACAAAACTAACTGAAATTATAGTGAAAATGTCCTTCGTTTTGGTCTTTGTCAACTTCTTTCATCCGTAAACCTTTTTGGTTGATATGAAATCGATTTCATCTATCTGTTTTTATGATTTAATAAACTTATTGGGGCTGAGATGGATCAGACAAAGGAAATAAAGGAAACATTTATTGTGACCTTATTGAATCTGGACCCAACAAATACCCCATTACAAAAAAACTAATAAAAACTAAACTAAAACTAAGCATTTTCCCAAAAATAAAAACTAATTAAAACTAGCAAACTCACTCTAAAAACTATGTTAAATTAACTGAATTTGAAAACAAAAAATCACAACAAAATTAAAACTAAAACTATTGAAAAATCCAAAACTATTATAACCTTGGTGGTTTATCAACATGGTCGTTCTGTCTTTTCTGGTTATAAATAAAGCAGATCCAATGACTTAATCTTAAAATCAAGGAAAAAAGTGCCTTATTATGCAAAAGATATGCTTCACTGATCAGGATTTGCTGCACTGCAAAAAAAGAAAAGTTGGGTGAACTCAAAATTTCAAGGCAACAAACTTCGAAAAAAAATTTAGTTTTGTTTTTGAGTTTGCTGATTTGAAATGTCAGCTAATGTTGTGACCACAATTTTGAGTTAGCATTGATACGCTAATGGCTACTCTTGTAGCTGTAACAAGCAGCGCAGCTAGCATCAGTTAGCCGCTAGCATCAGTTAGCCGCTAGCATCGGTTAGCCGCTAGCATCAGTTAGCTGCTAGCATCGGTTAGCCGCTAGCATCAGTTAGCCGCTAGTTTTCGCTAACGACCGAATTTCACAACAAAGAAATATAATAATAATGGCTACTCTTGTAGCTGTAACAAGCATCAGTTAGCCGCTAGCATCAGTTAGCTGCTAGCATCAGTTAGCCGCTAGCTTTCGCTAATGACCGAATTTCCCAACAAAGAAATAAGAGTTATCAGAACTATTGTCCCTTGTTGTGAACCCCAACTTAAAGATATAAGTAACAACAACTCACCAACTTGTTTTTGAGCAGACAACTGGCTTCCTTTGTTGTGCTAACTTACATTATTGCCCTAAATGTCAATAATTTATATTTACAAGTTTTACCAAATTAAATCACTGTTTTAGGCCAAAAAATACAAGTTGGCTTTTTTTGCAGTGTTGACTGCTCCTTCAAATAATCTGAACAGGTTTTGATCAACAACATGGCAGAAAATAAAGGAAACCCAGTTGTTATTGAACACAATGTAATCAGGGTCTTGGACTATTATTACACTCTTCAGTAAAGTGTTTGAGTTCAAGAGCACCAAGTCACAATAGTCTTAATGAACCGTGAGATTGGAGAGGTAGGAGCAGTTTAAATGAACAAGGTAATTAGATTTAATTCTAACGTTCTGTCTCTCTTTCCTACATTGTATTCCTTCTTCATTTATTCATTATTAAGTACGAAAAGTCTTTATTCTACCAAAAATGGGCGCCTCTTCCTGGGTTATTTGACTTGAGTCCTCTTAGGGCGCTTTTATTACCCAAAGTCAGTTTGGTTAGTCCCAATCAGAGTGAAATTGATGCTTTTAGTTTGATTTTTATTTAGTCTGGTTTGTTTAGAGCAGCTATTCTCAACCTTGGGGTCGGGACCCCAATTGGGGTCGCGAGATGATTTCTGGGGGTCGCCAAATCATTTTGGAAGTCAGCTCTGTCTCCACTGTGTTAAAGTGTTCATGTGTTTTAGTCTTTTTGTGTCTTTTTTGGTCATGTTGTGTCTTTTTGTGTCTTTTTTGTGTCTTTGTAGGTCATTTTGTGTCCTTTTATGGTCATTTTGTGTCTTTTTCTAGTCATTTTGTGTCTTTTTCTAGTCATTTTGTGTCTTTTTTTAGACATTTTGTGTCTTCTTTGTTCATGTTGTGTCTTTTTTGTGTCTTTGTAGGTCATTTTGTGTCCTTTTTGGTCATTTTGTGTCTTTTTTTGGTCATTTTGTGTCTTTTTCTAGTCATTTTGTGTCTTTTTTGTTCATGTTGTGTCTTTTTTGTATCTTTGTAGGTCATTTTGTGTCCTTTTTTGGTCATTTTGTGTCTTTTTTGGGTCATTTTGTGTCTTTTTTAGTCCTTTAGTCCAACATAAAATGTGATTTTGAATCTTTTTTTAACTTTCAAAACACTATCATGCTCAATAAAGAATTTTAAATGTGTCAAATGTGACCAAAGGTGTCAAATCTACCATATAAGAGGGTTCCATCCAGTTCTATCATTTGATACTAAATCTATTTGAGCTTGTCTCCAGTTTTACTTGGTATATCATCATCAAACTGAAACTGGCCTCATGGAGTTTACAGCCAGAACTTTAGAGGTAAATGTACAGTAGGGCTCCACGCTGCTTTGTTTTCTGGTCTGATGGAGGCAACAAGTCTGGATTATTTGGAGCTTCTGGAGACTTTAGAGGGTTAATATGTCCAACTGAGCACAAGGCAGAATTGTTTTAATGTGGTTCTGGTAGAATAAACTCTCACACAGAAAGCACTCAGGGAGCTGTCAAAATATTAATGATTCCTTAAACATAAAAAAAATTAAAGATTTACAGATTCATTCGGATTTCCTGCACATTTAATCAGCTCTTCTTTTTCATTTTTTTTTTTTTTTTGTCCTGCATCAAAGATAATTGGGCAGTGAAGCCTCCAGAGCTGCAGGGATGTGGAAACATTGATCCCTGCAGAGTTTCACTAATGGAAACATGAACAGTGTTGGAGAGAAGTTATGCAGAGAAGGTGCTTCAAGTTTGGTTTCACACACAAAAATTAAAGTTCTAAAAAACGAGGAAAAGGTGTTTTGACATCACGGCTCACTGCAGAATTATCAACGTACTGCTAAAAATAAATCAATAAAATAAAATAATGATCATATTTACCTTGGTTCGCCTTCTCTGATTATACAGTTGTTGGAAATAAAGCATCAACCCGAAGCCTCAACAGTTCTGAAAATTTCTTACCAAATTGGTTTCCAGAGCAGATTACGGCCGGTATGATCAAAGGTACTCATGGTGCGTTTTGCTCCATGTTGACTTGTTTATTCCTGTGTTTCCATTTTTTTTCCATCAACGTTCCAACCAATAAGAAATAAAACTGTGAGTTTATTTTTGCACTGTCTAACCCAGTAGTTCTCAAGCTTTTTGAGTCGCGACCCCCAATTTAACATGCATGTTGTCCGAACCCCCACTCACTGAACACAATCTCACACGCACAGTTCAGATCACCCAAAAAAGAAACAAAATGACCAAAAAAAGACACAAAATGACCAAAAAAGACACAAAATGATCAAAAAAGACACAAAATGACAAAAAAAGACACAAAATGACAAAAATAAGACACAAAATGACCAAAAAAAGACACAAAATTACAGAAAAAAGACACAAAATGACCAAAAAAAGACACAAAATGACCAAAAAAGACACAAAATGATCAAAAAAGACACAAAATGACAAAAATAAGACACAAAATGACCAAAAAAAGACACAAAATTACAGAAAAAAGACACAAAATGACCAAAAAAAGACACAAAATGACCAAAAAAGACACAAAATGATCAAAAAAGACACAAAATGACCAAAAAAGACACAAAATGACAAAAAAGACACAAAATGACAAAAAAAAGACACAAAATGACAAAAAAGACACAAAATGACAAAAAAAGACACAAAATGACCAAAAAAGACACAAAATGATCAAAAAAGACACAAAATGACTAAAAAAGACACAAAATGACTAAAAAAAAAGACACAAAATGACTAAAAAAAAAGACACAAAATGACCCAAAAAAAAGACACAAAATGACAAAAAAGACACAAAATGAACATAAAAAGACACAACATGACCAAAAAAGACACAAAATGATCAAAAAAGACACAAAATGACTAAAAAAGACACAAAATGACAAAAAAAAAGACACAAAATGACCAAAAAAGACACAAAATGATCAAAAAAGACACAAAATGACTAAAAAAAAGACACAAAATGACAAAAAAGACACAAAATGAACATACAAAGACACAACATGACCAAAAAAGACACAAAATGACTGGGATTGAATGAAATTAAATAGTCCCACTAGAATAAAAACCAGAGTTGATGACAGGATCACACACAATCACAAGATCACATTTATGTTGGTTTTTCTTTGTTTGAGGTGAGGTTGTGCTGAAAAAAATTATACCAACATGGCATTTAAACATTGTTTAAGTGGTGAATACAGGCAGGATGGAAAGGATTCAAACATGGACTCAAGACACCATAGAGTTAAGGCCTTTATATATATAAAGGATTTCTTTATATATGGGTTTTAAGAAACAGCTGAACATGGAACAGCCACATTTTTGGTCATCTTGTGTCTTTTTAAAATAATTTTGTGTATTTTTTGGTAATTTTGTGTCTTTTTTTGGTCATTTTGTGTCGTTTTTTTATAATTTTGTGTCTTTTTTGGTCATTTTGTGTCTTTTTTAAGTAATTTAGTGTTTTTTCAGTCAATTTGTGTCTTTTTTGTGGTCATTTTGTATCTTTTTTTTAGTAATTTTGTGTCTTTTTGTGTCGTTTGCCCTAAACTCTGCTCTTCTTCTACGTATGATTTAACTCTTCTTCTCGTCTCTCTCCTCATTTTCTCTCTCTTCTTCTCACTCAATCTCTCTGTCGATTTTTAATGTTTTATTTCCCGTGTGGCATAATTTCTTTTTGTTCATAAATCAATCGCCCCCTGAGGATGAATGAAACTGAATGAGATTTCAATGATTTTTTTGTAAAGGAATGTAAAAAAAGGCACACGTTTTAATTGTTCTTCTTCTCCTTTCATGTTGACTCAATCTGTTGATTTTTTGATGGAGCAGTTGATGGACATTATCCAACCGTTACAACAGGAAGTAAAGGAGCTGTCGTCAAAATTTAACTCTTTGGAGTCTGGGGCTATTTTGTCCATTTTTGAATCCCTTTTCATGTCTTTGGGTTAGTCTTTTTTGGTCATTTGTGTCTTTTTTGTGTCTTTTTTGGTCACTTTGTGTCTTTTTATGGTTGTTTTGTATCTTTTTTTTGTAATTTTGTGTCTTTTTTTTTAAATAATTTTGTGTCTTTTTTGGTCATTCTGTGTCTTTTTTAGTCATTTTATATCTTTTTAGTCATTTTGTGTCTTTTTATGCTCTTTTTGTATCTTTTTTTAGTCATTTTGTGTCTTTTTATGGTCATTTTATGTCTTTTTTTTTCAGTTTGTGTCTTTTTTTGTCATTTTGTGTCTTTTATGGTCATTTTATGTCTTTTTATGGTCATTTTGTATCTTTTTTTGTCATTTTGTGTCTTTTTTTAGTCATTT
The DNA here is from genome assembly GCF_030273125.1 of Centropristis striata. Classification (NCBI taxonomy): domain Eukaryota; kingdom Metazoa; phylum Chordata; class Actinopteri; order Perciformes; family Serranidae; genus Centropristis; species Centropristis striata. The sequence goes on along the minus strand of NC_081519.1, from coordinate 1,295,734 downwards.
TACCAAAAAAATTCCCAAAAAAGACACAAAATTACAACTCAAAGACACAAAATTACCAAAAAAAGACATAAAATTACCCAAAAAAATAATTAAAGGGACCTTCCACACACAACACGGTAAAGTGCCATTCATATAAAACTCACATTAAACTTTCATATCAAGGTGGGGGCCACAAAATATCGTCACGAGGGCCACAATTGGCCCACTAGTTTGAGACCCCTGCTGTACATTATGACCTGGCAGTGTCATGTGACCTAATCCACCTGTCAGAACAAAGGCTGGAATTAAACAAGTAAAACACTGTTCTGCTTTCACACAACATGACGTCTCTCCGTCCAGATACAGAGTCCACATGCTGTTTTAACAACAACAGGAATATGTTTTATCAGCTTGTGTTGCAGCGTCTCATCAGAGCTGCATATGATTATGTCCGACCTGACAGCTGGTTGACTAAGGTGTCAGTGTGAGGGCCCTCGGGGGCCCTCCACTGCTTATCTTAAGCTTTCTGGCTGTCAGATGAGGCCTGATGGGCCCCCGGGGGCCCGCCACTGTAAACAAGCCACAGCTTGTTAGCTCAGAGTTCAGAAGCCTCCACAGCAGAGGAAACCTGGAACAGGAGCTGGTTCAGGCTCAGGAGGGCAAACAGGCTTATTGGCTCTATAGTCGCTGTGGTCATCGCTCTGAAAATTCATGATGGCTTTGTTGTATTATTGGAAAGTGTCTGCATTTCATTTTCCACTTCATCAGCTTTGTTTCACCCTCTGGAGTCCAGGAGACTTCTTCACCACGTCACAGCGTAGAAACGAAGCAGCATGTTTCCCTGCTGGCAGCTGGACTCTACCGTTTCCATGTCCAATTTAATGCATTAGCCCATTTTTCAGCAAAGCTAAAAAAAAACACCTTCAAGTGTAGTTTTTTTTGCAGTGATTTTTCTAATTTTGCTGTGTGCATTCAGTATTTTTATTGCAGTCTTTAGTGTTTTTTTGTGTGTGTTTTTATGTGTGTTTTTGTAAAAAAAAAATTGGGTTTTTGTAATTTTTTAAATATTTTTGTGGGGTTTTTTTGTTTTATGTGTGTTTGTTGTAATTAATTGTGTTTTTATTTGTGTTTTTTTGTAATTTTTTTTGTGTTTTTATTAGTTTTTTTGTAATTTTTATGTTTTTCTTTTCTTGTGTTTTTTGTAATTATTATGTTTTTTATTTGTGGTTTTTTTTGGTATTTTTTGTGTTTTTATTTGTGTTTTTTGTATTTTTTATGTTTTTCTTTTCTTGTGTTTTTTGTAATTATTTTTGTGTGTTTTTATGTGTGTTTTTGTAAAAAAAAAAAAAAATGTTTTTTGTATTTTTTTTTAAATATTTTTGTGTTTTTTTTGTTTTATGTGTGTTTTTGTAATTATTTTGTGTGTTTTTATTTGTGTTTTTGGTCATTTTCTGTGTTTTTTTTTGTTTTTTGTGATTTTTTTTTTGTTTTTGTGTGTTTTATGTAATTTTGTTGTGTTTTTATGTGTTTTTTGTAATTATTTTTGCGTGTTTTTTGTGTGCAAAATGTTGATCCAGTAAGTCAGAATGAAAATAATAATCAGGTCATATAGGTGAGATTGTGCTGAAAACAGTGATACCAACAGGTCCTGGTAAAGATCTTTAAGTGGTTTCTATGGAGCCCCAGACTCCAAAGTGTTAATGTCGTCCTGTCGTCTATTCTGGATGAACAGTGTGAAGGTGCAGCTCATTATATCTGGTGACCGATCAAACAGCTCCTCAATACTCTGACACCTTTGTGGCTCTTTCACTGAAGCCGTTGTGTCCGTTGTCGTGCTGTGTTTCTGAGTTTCCGTCACCGCTGCTGTCAGTTTCCTGATGTTACACGCTGCAGCAGGTTCCTGTCGCCTTCATCCTGTGAGAAAAACAAAAAAAACCTGCCATTTCTTCAACATTTATCACTGTCTCCAGATCAGCAGCGGCGCTTAACCCTTTATCAGGCAAAGAACTATATTTGGTAGTTAGAGTCAGGTAATATTTCGAGAAAAAAGTTGCAAATTTACTAGATTAAAGTGGCAAATCTACAAGAAAAAAAGTCGCAGATTTACGAGATTTAAAGTGGCAAATCTGTGCAAAAAAAGTCGCAATTTATGAGAAAAAATCGGGAAAAAAACAACTATTTTCTCCCAGATTCACCACTTTAAATCTCATAAATCTGCAACTTTTTTTCTTGTAGATTTGCCACTTTAATCTCGTAAACTTTTTTCTCAAAATATTATTTTCATATGTTTTTTTTTACACATTCTGGCTGTATGTAATATCCTCCAATATTCTCTAGGGTTGAAATCTGGAATTTGCAAGTATTTCAATGAGTGTCCTATTAAGGGTTAAAGTGGTGAATCTGGGAGAAAAAAAGTTGCTTTTTTCCCACTTTTTTCTCTTAAATCTGCAACTTTTTTTCTTGTAGATTTGTCACTTTAACCTAGTAAATTTGCAACTTTTTTTCTCAAAATATTACCTGAAGTTTATGTGTGTTTTTTGTAATTATTTTGTGTTTTTATTTGTGTTTTTTGGAAGTTTTCGTGTTTTTATTTGTGTTTATTGTATTTTTTATGTTTTTCTTTTCTTGTGTTTTTTGTAATTTTTTTGTGTTTTTATGTGTGTTTCTAGTAATTATTTTTGTGTGTTTTTTTGTAAAAAAAAATGTTTTTTGTATTTTTTAAAAATATTTTTGTGTTGTTTTTTTTTCTTTTTTGTGTTTTTTGTATTTGCAACTTTTTTCTCAAAATATTACCTGAAGTTTATGTGTGTTTTTTGTAATTATTTTGTGTTTTTATTTGTGTTTTTTGGAAGTTTTCGTGTTTTTATTTGTGTTTATTGTATTTTTTATGTTTTTCTTTTCTTGTGTTTTTTGTAATTTTTTTGTGTTTTTATGTGTGTTTCTAGTAATTATTTTTGTGTGTTTTTTTGTAAAAAAAAATGTTTTTTGTATTTTTTAAAAATATTTTTGTGTTGTTTTTTTTTCTTTTTTGTGTTTTTTGTATTTGCAACTTTTTTCTCAAAATATTACCTGAAGTTTATGTGTGTTTTTTGTAATTATTTTGTGTTTTTATTTGTGTTTTTTGGAAGTTTTCGTGTTTTTATTTGTGTTTATTGTATTTTTTATGTTTTTCTTTTCTTGTGTTTTTTGTAATTTTTTTGTGTTTTTATGTGTGTTTCTAGTAATTATTTTTGTGTGTTTTTTTGTAAAAAAAAAATGTTTTTTGTATTTTTTTTTAAATATTTTTGTGTTGTTTTTTTTTTCTTTTTTGTGTTTTTTGTATTTGCAACTTTTTTCTCAAAATATTACCTGAAGTTTATGTGTGTTTTTTGTAATTATTTTGTGTTTTTATTTGTGTTTTTTGGAATTTTTCGTGTTTTTATTTGTGTTTATTGTATTTTTTATGTTTTTCTTTTCTTGTGTTTTTTGGAATTTTTTTGTGTTTTTATGTGTGTTTCTAGTAATTATTTTTGTGTGTTTTTTTGTAAAAAAAAATATGTTTTTTGTATTTTTTAAAAATATTTTTGTGTTTTGTTTTTGTTTTATGTGTGTTTTTTGTAATTATTTTGTGTTTTTATTTGTGTTTTTAGTAATTTTTTGTGTTTTTATTTGTTTTTTGTGATTTTCTTTTCTTTTTTGTGTTTTTTGTATTTGCAACTTTTTTCTCAAAACATTACCTGAAGTTTATGTGTGTTTTTTGTAATTATGTTGTGTTTTTATTTGTGTTTTTTGGAATTTTTTGTGTTTTTATTTGTGTTTATTGTATTTTTTATGTTTTTCTTTATTTGTGTTTTTTGTCATATTTTTGTGTTTTTATGTGTGTTTCTAGTAATTATTTTTGTGTGTGTTTTTGTAAAAAAAAAAAAATGTTTTTTGTATTTTTTAAAAATATTTTTGTGTTTTTTTTTGTTTCATGTGTTTTTTGTAATTATTTTGTGTGTTTTTATTTGTGTTTTTAGTAATTTTTTGTGTTTTTATTTGTGTTTTTTGTGATTTTTTTTTCTTTTTTGTGTTTGCAACTTTTTTCTCAAAATATTACCTGAAGTTACCAAATATAGCTCTTTGCCTGTTGAAGGGTTAATTGCTCAGAACTTTGCAGTTGTAACTTTCCTGCTGAAAAAAGTTATCTTGCTGCATCAAACACATTTCCTTCCATCATTTCTGATAAGTGTATAAGGTTATCTCTCCCTAAATGATTCCTATCTGACACCTTTCTGTAAAGCATCCATCCATCCACAGCCATCCATCCACTCCTCCATCAGCAGCTCAAACACTCATTCATCTCTCCATCTATCTGCCACTCTGTCTCCTTTTCCGTTTTTTTATTTTTTAATCTAGTCTCCATCTAGTTCCATCTGCCATCTACTTATTCATCCATCACACAGGCGGTCTCTGGAGAGCCAGAATATTTATCCTCACCTTTCTAACTCTCTAATTATCCACACAGTCCAGGCCCAAAGCACCAGAGCTGTTTGTTAGCAAGACACACACACAACTATCCTGAAAGGAGGAAGTAAATAAATAGATAAATAAGTCAGTGCCTCTGTCTGTGTGAATAAAAAAGGAGGCGTGACATCTGCACGATTCATTTTCATTTATGCCTTGATGTCCTGCAAGGCCAATGTGGTTAGAAGATTATTTACAGCATAAATAAACATTAAAACATGCAATTATTAAAGGTCACATGTGGGCAGTAACAGCTGTTTCCCCAGTCGACCAATCAGGGCTTTGAATAAAGGATTAAGACTTTCAATCGTTTCCTTCCTACACTGAAAAAATGGAGTGACATTTACTTAAAAAAGCTCGTCAAATTTTTCCACACAGAAAGTGTTTGTAATCTTTACTCAGGCTGTTTCTAAGTAATATTTATTTAATAGAACCACTTGTTTTTTTTATGAAAATACACAAGTAAATATCAGATTCACTGAGTCACAGTGTCTAAATTACCTGGGGGCCACTGGAGACTGTATCAAAATGACCAAAAAAAGACACAAAATTACAACAAAAAAAAGATACAAAATGACAGAAAAAAACTGAATTACTTAAAAAAGACACAAAAGGACCAAAAAAGACACAAAATGACCAAAAAAAGACACAAAATGACTGAAAAAACACTAAATTACTTTAAAAAAAAAGACATAAAATTACCAAAATATACACAGAATTGCCATAAAAGAGAAAATATTTTTTTTTAAAAACACAAAATGACCCAAAAAAGACACAAAATGACCAAAAAGAGACTAAAAAATTACAAAAAAAAGACACAAAATGACAGAAAAAAACTAAATCACTTAAAGAAGAAACAAAATGACCAAAAGACACAAAATTACAAAAAAAGACACAAAATTACCAAAAACAGACACAGAATTACCAAAAAAGACACAAAATTATTAAAAAAAAAAGACACAAAATGATTTTAAAAAAGACGGCATGAAAACTTCAACATATCCAAAGATGCTCTTATGGCTTTAAGTGATGCCGCCTGGCTGCATACAATCACATTCACACACTTTAGATCACCGTATGCAGCAGATTTCCTCCTGAAAACGCTCGTCTAAACGAGGAATAAAAAGTGAAGACGTGACGCCACTTTTGCGTCTTCTGTTCAGACCGTCACCATGGAAACGGAGCCTAAATAAAACCCCTTTACCACTTGTGCCATGTAACTAGAAGTATAAGTGATTTGGACATGCTTTATATAGTTTCTGTAGAATCTCCTGCTCTAGTATCTAGTAAACCTATAAAGATGAAGTGTCAGAGTCCACAGCTGCCAGCAGCTCTTATAGAGCTGCAGAGAGCTGCAGGTCACTGGATCAATAGAGTTCATCCTTGTGGGAACTCGAATGTCAGACTCAAACATAATGTCAATGCAGCCATTAAATGGAGGAAACAGCTTCTGCTCACTGTGTCGACAGCTCACAATAAATTATATAAAGAGACATTTCAATCTGAAAGAGATCCTCATCAGGAAAAGGTAAACGGCTCCATGAATGGAAAGAAGTAGCCTCCGCAAAGATGCACAATGTCACTGTGCAAAGTGATTTTAATGAAACAATTTGGAGGTTGAGTCATTGTTTGGGGTTTTAATTCAAAGTAATGAAGGATAAGGATATTAATCCTCTTGAGTCGGTGAAGTCATGGACGCATTACTTCACGTCACAACATAAAAAACTAGCTGGTTTTATTTAATGATGATAACCAAAGTAAAACAGAGATAAAGTCAAATATATTCAGTATTAAAATATAGAACTCATATGTTATATTTGCAACCTGTAAACACATTTGCAACATGTAAAAAATAAAACTCATTGAGTGTTATTGTTACCAAAGGGGGGAAAAAACATAATTTTTTTAAAATCAGATTTTAATGTTTGTAGTTTTTTGGTTTCTTTTGGGTTCAAAATGTTTATCCAGTAAGTCAAAGTGAAATAATAATTGTCAGGTTACATAAATGAGATGTATGATAGTGATAAATATGTTAAATATGCATGTTACGGGTTTTTTTCCAAGTGGCGGAATGAAAAGTATTTAAAAAATGGACAAAATAGCCCAAGACTCCAAAGGGTTAAGCTTAGCTTAGCTTAGCTTAGCTTAGCTTAGCTTAGCTGTAACTGTGTTGAAACTATTATTTGTTATAAAAAAAACTTTTGTGACTTTGCAGAAGAATGTTCAACGAAGATTTACGGCTTACTTCCTCTATTGCAGCTATTCTCAACCTTTTTGAGTCGCGACCCCCAATTTAACATGCATGTTGTCCGCGACCCCCACTCACTTTATATTTTATTGTTACTTTTAATCTAAGTCCTTTGCTATCAGTTTAAAGGTCCATTCTGACCTCCTGAGTGTGTAACAGTCAGCTTCAAGCCAGAGACTCCTTGGAAAGTAACAACTTGATACTTTGGGATTTGTCAGAAAAGACACAAAATTACCCAAAAAATTACATAGCATTAAGCAAAAAAGGACTCAAATTGACCGCCAAAATGACCAAAAAAAGACATTAAAGGGCCAAAAAGACTAAAACACATGAACACTTTAACACAGTGGAGACAGAGCTGACTTCCAAAATGATTTGGCGACCCCCAGAAATCATCTCGCGACCCCAACTGGGGTCCCGACCCCAAGGTTGAGACTAGCTGCTCTACTGAACTGCAGGTCAACGGGTCACATCCTGACCTCATAGTGAGCAAGGCTCACTTCCTCTATTCAGCTATAGGTCAACACATTTAGACCTAAAACGCCTGGAAAAAATGCAGAAACTCAGAAACTCAATACCAAGGCTCAAGATTGCATCGAATCTGGCTTCACATTATGGATATTTTGGCTTGTGGAGACGTTTCGTCCATTCTTTCTCCAGTCTGTGGTTTGGACACCAAAATATTATTTGAAGCCTGACAAGATGAATTGGTGATCTTGTGATATTAAGGACTCCAACTGCTGTACATGTAACCAAAGAGTTGGAAACAGTGGCGGTTCTAGACCAGTTTTACTGTGGGGGCCAAGGAGGGGCCAGTGTTTAATCAGAGGGGCACATTAGCACATGAAAAAATGGCAAAGATTGTATTTAAGCATTCAAAATCTTTGAATGTCTTGAAAAAGACACAAAATGACCAAAAAAAAGACACAAAATGATAAGACAGAATAACAAAAAAGACCCACAGAAGACATAAAAATGACAAAAAAGACACAAAATTATCAAAAAAAGACACAAAATAACTAAAACAGACACAAAAATACATAAATGACACCAATGACAAAAAAGACACAAAATGACAAAAAAAGACACAAAATGACTAAAAAAGACACAACAACAGACAAAAAAAGACACAAATGACCAAAAAAAGACACAAAAAAGACAAAAATGACCAAAAAAGACACAAAATGACCAAAAAAAGACACAAAAAAGACACAAAATGACCAAAAAAGACACAAAATGACTTACAAAGACACGTAAAGACATGAAAAGGATTCAAAAATGACCAAAAAAAGACACAAAATGATAAGACAGAATAACAAAAAAACCCCACAGAAGACAAAAAAATGACAAAAAAAGACACAAAATGACCCAAAAAAGACACAAAATAACTAAAACAGACACAAAAAAGACATAAATGACACCAATGACAAATAAGACACAAAATGACAAAAAAAGACACAAAATGACCAAAAAAAGACACAAAATGAGAAGACAGAATAACAAAAAAACAACTAACAAAATAACTAAAACAGACACAAAAAGACATAAATGACACCAATGACAAAAAAGACACAAAATAACTAAAAAAGACACAACAACAGACAAAAAAAGACACAAAAAAGACACAAATGACCAAAAAAAGACACAAAAAAGACACAAATGATCAAAAAAGACATAAAATGACCAAAAAAAGACACAAAAAAGACACAAATGACCAAAAAAAGACACAAAATGACTTAGAAAGACACGTAAAGACATGAAAAGGATTAAAAAATGGACAAAATATCCCTATAAGACTCCATAGAGTTAAACTATTACACAATGTTCTGGGTTCCTTTTGTGTACAATGAGATATTGTTTGAACAAAAAGAATGTTAGAATTGGTTGAATTCTAAGAATTGGAAAAGGTTAGAATTGCTCCATTGTTCATTGTTATAAATTGATCATTTTATCATTAATTTGACACAGGGGCCACAGCAGGGGCCAAAGGCTTCTTCACAGGAGCAGGGGCCCCTGGAGGCCCCTGCCTACTGGTTGGAAAGACTTCCAAGAGGAAAGGAGTAAAGTTGTTTATTCCAGCAACCTCAAAATCCCATTACAGACAGAAAGTGATCAGTCATTGCTGCTCCAAATTAAAGCTGCTTTAAAATCAATAGTGTGAAGAGTGAAAGGAAATGTTTCCAGTGATATTAAGACTCTCTACTTCACAAAAACATGAGCCATCAACAGCTCTTTAATAAAACAGAGGTGACCACTCTCAGTCATGATCATATTTGCTGAACTAATTACACCGAGTACCAAACACTAATTAGACAGTAATACACTCAGAGTTAAAAAATGATCAGTGCAGCACCTTTAAATGATTTTAAATCCTCTCATTTATCTTCGGTGACAGCGCCGGGCTCTGTGGATCCTCTCTCTGCTTATCTTCACATTCTCCCTCTGAAGTCATTTGGAAATTAATTGTTTGACATGAACATTTTTTCTTTTGAAGAGCAGATCTTAACTTCGGAGATAGCTCGCTGCTCCGTTCTCTCCGGGAGGATTAGCTCGGCCGCCGGGACTGCACGGCTAATTTGACAGATAAAAAGGTGGAGATGTTAACATGCAAGAGGAACACAAAGGCAGTCCCACTGGCCTGCACCAACACAGGAGGCACAGCTGTGTGTGTGTGTGTGTGTGTGTGTGTGTTGTTGTTGTTGTTGCACAGATATTTCACATTGAACAAACCACAGCTGAAGAAAGTTCATGGAAACTAGTTTTGACACAAACTGTCCATGTAAAAAGGGTGGTCCCCACAAGGGATGATTAAAACTTGGGTCCCCATGATCAATAAAAACCTGTAGGGGTGTGTGTGTGTGTGTGTGTTGTTGTTGTTGTTGTTGTTGTTGCACAGATATTTCACATTGAACAAACCACAGCTGTAGAAAATTCATGAAAACTAGTTTTGACACAAACTGTCCATGTATAAAGGTTGGTCCCCACAAGGGATGATTAAAACTTGGGTCCCCATGATCAATAAGGAACCTGTGTGTGTGTGTGTGTGTGTGTGTGTGTGTGTGTGTTGTTGTTGTTGTACAGATATTTCACATTGAACAAACCACAGCTGAAGAAAGTTCATGAAAACTAGTTTTGACACAAACTGTCCATGTAAAAAAGGCTGCAAATGGAAATATTTTCACACAATGAGATCAATACATTTAGTATAAAAAATGTTTTGTAATATATGAACAAGTTCAACATTCATCATTTCAGAGGTTTGAAGGTGTGTATAGGCTAACTAAGCTGTGGCAAGTTTACTCAATTTTTTTCAGCTCTCTACGACCTCTAGAAAGGGTGGTCCCCACAAGGCATGATTAAAACTGGAGTCCCCATGATGTATGAAAACCAGTATGTGTGTGTGTGTGTGTGTGTGTGTGTGTGTGTTGTTGTTGTTGTTGTTGTTGTTTCACAGATATTTCACATTGAACAAACCACAGCTGAAGAAAGTTCATGAAAACTAGTTTTGACACAATGTAAACCATGTAAAAAATGCTGTAAACGGAAATATTTTCACACAATGAGATCAAAACATTTAGTATAAAAAAATGCTTTGTCATATATGAACATCTAAAGTTCAACATCATTTGAACTGTCTCTACTCAATATTATTTTTAATAGAATTGGCTTCTTAGAAAAGTATCTCATTTTCATTGTTTTATCTAAAAGTAGTCCCCATTTGTCACCAAATAATCTGTGTGAAATATGCTAATTCATGTAAATAATGTACCCTGAAAGCATGTTTACTGGTTTTTCTGGATGTCCCCATAAAGCCCATAAAACATCACGTCATCATTTCAGAGGTTTGAAGGCGTGTATAGGCTAACTAAGCTGTGGCAAGTTTACTCAATTTTTTTCAGCTCTCTACGACCTCTAGAAAGGGTGGTCCCCAAAAGGGATGATGCATGAAAACCAATGTGTGTGTGTGTGTGTGTGTGTGTGTGTGTGTGTGTGTGTGTGTGTTTGGCGGGGGGGACTAGTGTGTGTGTGTGTGTGTGTGTGTGTGTGTGTTCCTGTACTTACCACATACTGAGGACCGGCATGAGTTTTAAACCAACATAGTGAAGTTTTTTTTGGGAAGTGAGGACATTTTGGCCGGTCCTCACTTTGTCTTTCCTTAAAAAACCTCCTGAGGCTAGCTAGATGCTATGTAGATGCTACTCACTTGTTTTCTCAAAAGTCCCTTCTTGAATACCAAAATGAGTTCGGGACCCTCCGAAGTCTCGCCGGATTTTCACACATTTTTTGCTCGTGAGCTCCCCCAATGGTCTAGTCTGGTATTCTAGGTGATATAATATAAAATGAACCTTAAACATCAACAGTAGCAGTAATATACTTTGGATTAATAAAAACACAAACTGGTTTTTACTTTTACTTGAAACTTTGTTTTTCTCAAAATTTTAACAATGGTGGTCCTCAGTTTGTGAGTCGTTTTACTCGGTCCTTACTAGGCAGTAAGGACAGGAATGTGTGTGTGTGTGTGTGTGGTCAAATACTAGTATATGGCTGAATTTTGGGTTATGTCAACATGGTGTCACAGGAATCCGTGAAATAGCCACGGATTTGCTTTACTCAAAATGGGCGAAGGTTTGATCCGTTAAATACACAGAGGACCAGGGAGATTTCAAAATAAAACACAGCGGATCGTGTTTTTCTGGCGACATCTTCGCGACAAAGTGATTATGTACATTCACTGAGTGCATATTTAGAAAATAAAACATATATTTCTCGCTAGAAATGTGATCAAAATCCATTTTTATGCAGAAACTAAGTCAAAATATTGATTTTTTCACTAAAAATGAGAGAACTGTCCGCCATGTTTTTTGTTCTGACCGCCAGGACCTTGAAAGTCACGTGACTTTTTTTTTGTTTTACTGTGTTTGTCCATTGGTGATTTATGTTGTGTTTTGTTTAAATTAATAAAAAAAAATTATTTTTTTAAAAGTCACTTGACTAGGACAAAAACCAATAGGAAAAAATATCAATGGAATAGCCACGACTGTCTGATGACTGTCATTAACTTGCATTGTAGCGAAATTCGTGTCAGTTTCACGGAAATTTGAGTGATTCCGTGGCTATTCCACCGATTCCTGTGAGACCAGGTTGGTTATGTAATGGTAAATGGAGTGCACTTATCTAGTGCTTTTATCCAAAGCGCTTCACACTACAGACTACGATCATTCACCCGGGAGGATCACAAAAGGGAGGATCCAAACCTGACAGCAAAAACAAAGGGATCTACAAAACTCTACAATGAACTGGGAAATAGACTAAAGGGGGGAAACGAAAATGAACACAAAATCACTCAATCAATCAATCAATATCCTTTATTTAACCAGGTAAAATTCATTGAGATTAAAATCTATTTTTCAAGAATGACCTGGCCAAGAAGGCAGCACCATGATACAATAAGAACAATCAACCACAATTCTCATACACCACATTCAACATCAATTAAAGTACATACAAGATCAGGGACAAGACTATATGAAGATTGAAATGAGTACAGTTAAAAATGAAATTAATAAACTGGTGACAGATGAATGAATAAACCCGGTCGTTATCAGAAAATAGTCTTCCAAACAATTGCATTGACCAAGAGAACTATCTTCTCTGTTCTTCAGGATTCCTTTGAATTCTCCCGAGGTGACCAGCTCCGACAGCTTCAGCTGCTTTTGCACAATGTTCCAGGCACTCCAAAAGGGAGAGAGAAAAAAATGGCTGACAAGAGAAACTATGAAACTAAATCCTAGCGCTAAACTGACAATAAACTACAAACAAAAATCACTCTTGCGAGGAATACTCAAAAAGGTGAAGCAAGGAAATCTGAGGCTGTAGCATGAACGAGAAAAACGGGTTGGTATGGTCCAAGACAAGGAAACACAGAGTATTGGATCACATGGAGGGAAGGGAGCACCAGGTGAACACAGTCGGTAATTAGGGGGACAATCAGACAGATGACACACAGGGAAGGGCAAGTGACCTGAAACGAGAGGAGAGTTACTATTTCAAAATAAAACAGGAAATGACAGGACCAAAACACCAAAATCAAACACCACCTCACCGGAGTGTAACAACACTCAGGTTTTTCTTGAAGAGAGTGTTTTTCTACGATCTTTCTACTTAAATTAGCGAGAAAATATCAAATATTTCCTATTTTTTCAGACGTTTCAAATACCTGCATGGAAATATTTTGTGACTCTTTGACAGAAATCCCTCTGTAGATGGAGCTCTTGCAAACGATCCAGTATCCTTTTTTCATTCTTTATCCTTCACCACTTAAACCCTGAAAAGGACATAGAGACAGACAACCATTCTCATACACTCCTACAGGCAATTTTGAGTCACCAATTGAACCATGTGTTTGGACTGTGTGAGGAAGCCGGACGACCCAATGAGATATTTTACAGTTTCAAAATGTGTTACAAGCTTTTCTCTGCTCCACTCAAACACTGCGTGTTTGAGAAACACAATGTGTTCCGGAACACATTTTTAACCAACAAAGTGAGGACATTTTGGCCGGTCCTCACTTCTTTAAAGACAAGAACACACACACACACACAAACACACACACACACACACACACACACAGAGGGAGGACTCCCAGACCCAAACACACTGTGGGACCATCAGATATTACAGTCCGGTGTGATGTTGGTGAACCTGCACAGCATGAAAACAAACCCATCAAAGAGTCTGCAGGACGAGAACTCACACACCCGGGAACAGAGAGACAGAGGTTTAAACTTTCAGTGTTCCTTTGCATTTTACATAAACACATGAAGACGCCATAAAAACATGTAAATACTAAATGTGTGTGTGTGTGTGTGTGTGTGTGTGTGTGTGTGTGTGTGAGAGAGAGTCTTTTCACTTTTCAATATTTATATGTCCTCCAGGTCATGTTGCGTGATGTTTCCCTGTGAGATCCCACTTCATCAATACCGCACTTTAATGTCTCCAACAACACACACACACACACACACAATAAATATTTCTCTGATGGTTCAACTGTGAAGACATGATCTTGTTATAAATGCTGTTCTTGTTCTCAGACACTGTCATTTTTAATAATAATCAGTCTCTGTGAAGCAAACAATGAAATATGCAGTTTTGATTTTACTTTTTCTCTCTCTCTTTCACACACACACACACACACACACACACACACACACACACACACACACACACACACACACACACACATTCTAGTACTTCTATCTTTGTGAGGACCCTCATTGGAACAGTGAATTCCCTTGCAAGGTTATAATAGTTTTTGATTTTTCATTAGTTTTAGTTAGTTGTTAGTTTTTAGAGTGTGTTTGCTAGTTTTAGTTTAGTATTTATTTTTTTGAAATGCTTTAGTTTTAGTTTGGTCATTTTGTGTCTTTTTTTTTGTCATTTTGTGTCTTTTTTGGTCATTTTGTTTCCTTTTTTTGTCATTTTGTTTCCTTTTTTTGTCATTTTGTGTCTTTTTTTGGTCATTTTGTGCCTTTTTTTGGTCATTTTGTGTTTAGTTTTTTGTCATTTTGTGTCTTTTTTTTGTCATTGTGTGTCTTTTTTGGTCATTTTGTGTCTTTTTTGGTCATTTTGTGTCTTTTTTGGTCATTTTGTGTCTTTTTTTGGTCATTTTGTGTTTAGTTTTTTGTCATTTTGTGTCTTTTTTTGTCATTGTGTGTCTTTTTTGGTCATTTTGTGTCTTTTTTGGTCATTTTGTGTCTTTTTTGGTCATTTTGTTTCCTTTTTTTGGTCATTTTGTGTCTTTTTTTGGTCATTTTGTGTCTTTTTTGGTCATTTTGTGTCTTTTTTAGATCATTTTGTGGTCAATTTGTGTCTTTTTTGGTCATTTTGTTTCCTTTTTTTGGTCATTTTGTGTCTTTTTTTGTCATTTTGTGTCTTTTTTGGTCATTTTGTTTCCTTTTTTTGGTCATTTTGTGTCTTTTTTTGTCATTTTGTGTCTTTTTTGGTCATTTTGTGTGTTTTTTGGTCATTTTGTGTCTTTTTTGGTCATTTTCTGTCTTTTTTTGGCTGATCTGAACTGTGCGTGTGAGATTGTGTTCAGTGAGCGGGGGTTGCGGACAACATGCATGTTAAATTGGGGGTCACGACTCAAAAAGGTTGAGAAGTACTGCGTTAGAGAAACGTGTTACGGTCCTCACTATGTAGGAAGTACAAGAACACACACACACACACACACACACACACACACTAGTGGTTAAGGCTGCCATGCATCCTTTTCATCCACCTCTAACCCGGAGTAGGCGGGAAAAGGTGAGAACTTCTGCAAATATTGACTTGTTTTGGCTGCTACAGCAGACATGGGAAGTGTTTCATTAGTTCACATTTGTTTGTTCAATTTTATTTTTACCAGCACTAACAACTTCATACCTCCACCAGCTCTTCATAGTGGGGACGTATTGTGATGTGCTTCATTGTGCTACAGTGGTATTTGATTAAAGTGGATCTTTCACTGGGTTCTGATTACTGTGATTAAAATAATCAAGTACAGGCCCTGATGTGACAGCTTCGACAGCCACCACTGTTTGATATACAAGTCGTTTATAGTGTGAATGTGTGCTGCAGCTTTAAGTGAATGTGTGTGTGTGTGTGTGTGTGTGTGTGTGTGTGTGTGTGTGTGTGTGTGTGTGTCCCCACTGAGCCACAGGGCTGCTTCTCATTCAGCTATTAGAGGCTAAAGTAGTTTGTCTGATTAGTCGAGTGTTTACCAGCCGGGCTCGATTCCTGACAGAGCCCCAGTATCCATCCACATATCCATTTTAATTAACACTTCATCACAATTAGCTTTGTGATCAGCACCACAGTGGGCTGGGGTGAACACACACACACACACACACACACACATTCATGCACACACTCCTGTCGATGACTGAAGAGCCTGTACTGAGGCAGTGTGGTAGAATATTTTCCATCGAGGTGCCCGGAGCAAAACATGAAAACATAATGGAGGTCAGCGACTCTCTCCAGTCTACAGAAACTGTTGCGCTGCACAGTGGAAGAGTCATTCTGCACCCAGTTTGAACTTCTCTGAGCCCCACTGAGCAGTTTTGAACAATGTAAGACAAGCAGGGGACAGCAGAGGTTTGGGGTCAGACTGCACGGATAAAACACAAAGAGGACGTTGCATTCAAATGTTTACAATATGAATCACGTTCATATTCTGAGGGGCAGGAATGGAAAACCCTACAGGGCATTTTATCACATTTTCTGCACTGGAAAGGCATCTAAAAGGGCACATTATCAGGTGTTCCCCATTTAAGGGCACCTTGTAGGGACCTGCATCACATTACAGGCCACTGCCTTCAGTACTTCAGGCTTATTTCTCATATTTTTCTTGGTGAAATAGTGCAGTTTTTAGCTGTTTATATTGTACATATTGTTCCAAATTGCATATTTCTTCATGTCTAAATTGTTCATATTTCTATATATATAATATATAATACTATAATTTATATTCTGGATAATATTGTGTTTCTATTTGTTATTATTTTATTGATACTTATTTCTGTTAATAAAGGAATAATGACCAAAAACAGAAACAAAATGACTTAAAAAAAGACAAAAAATGACCCAAAAAAGACACAAAAAGACTAGCCTGGGTATACCCAGACTGCCTTGCGCGCTCGAATTTCATTTCGAACCTCCAGACAGTCTGGAAACCAGAGAGGTTTCTTAGTCCTGTTTTAGGATCCAATCACAGAGCGGGGAGGGACGGCAAGACGATGGCGCGTACTACTGGACAGACGGAAGCTTGTAGTTTTCTTCCGGATCCAACATGGCTGCTGCGGACGCAAAACTCTCTTTAGCTGTAGATGGTGTTTTAAATAGTTTAGAGCAAAAGTTGAAAGGCGAAAGGTCTCTCGGCGGCTCTGCTGAGATCACCGGCGTTATGGTAGCGGGGCTATTAGCGTTGCTAGCAGCTATTAGTGCCGCTAGCGGCTAATAGCTACTAGCGTCACTAGCGGCTAATAGCCCCGCTACCGCGGACAGCGGAGCCCCCAGAGACCCGCAGCAGCTTGTTTATTGCCCATAAAATCAGTGGATGTGTGTGGCTGAATGACATGAGGGGGAATAAAGCGTGAAAATAAATAATCTTGCAGAAAGAGAGAACTGGAGAAGCAAAGCAGCAGCAACACTCTCTCACAGACACACACACAACAAACATCCATCTCTGTTGCTCTACTACGTCATCTGGTATAACTGATCTGATTGGCTAAGAGCTACCTACAGACGCTTTGATAGACATTCTAAGCGTCCAATAAACGGCTCCGGAGGATCGTAAACCACACCTCCTCTACAGAGAAATGAACGGCTGGTTTCCAAACTAATCTCATTTGTGATTAGTCTGGTGTTAGCCAGGCTAGAAAATGACAGAAAAAAAACGAAATTACTTAAAAAAGACACAAAATTACCAAAAAAACACAAAATTATTTTTTTTTAAAGACACAAAATTACCAAAAAAAGACACAAAATTATTATTTTTAAAAAGACACAAAATTACCAAAAAAAGTAATCAAAGGGACCTTCCACACACAACACGGTAAAGTGCCATTCATATAAAACTCACGTTAAACTTTTCATATCAAAAGGGCAGTTTTTCTGCATATTTTCTTGTGTTTGACCACCGTAAAGCCCACATGGGGAGGAGGACGGGTGGATGGAGAGCAGGAGACAGCAGTTCCCTGTGAAACAAAAGTCAATGTTGTAATTTAAAGTTACATAAGGAGGTTAAATTGTAAGTAAACTTCCGAACACTTAGCCAAGTAGTTTTGTTGCCAAAACCTGACAAAGTAGCTCAGTTCAACAACATGAACGATGCGTTAAAAACTTGACCATCACAGGTTTACAAAAACAGTCATATTTACAAAAATACAAAAAGAAGTCATATTTCACACCACACAAACGGTTGTTTGAGGAAATGTTGATGCAGCTTATCTGATACACAAACACATTTCACATAAGTTATATAAAAACAAAAAATGGCATTATAAAGTCATATTAATGACACTCTGCAGGCTCTGCAGAAACTGAATCCAGTTCTGTTTACACATTTTTCAGCACTTTTGCATCTCTAATCATTTGTTTGGCCTCTGTTTACCAATGCATCACACCACAATTATTCATTATTAATTCATGAAAGGCCTCATATCTCCCCAAACAAAATGTTAACCACAAGATGTGCACAACAAAACAGACCACTACAATTACACTCCATTCAGAGCAAGGGTTCATTAGCATCATCCAATCAGAGGCTGATACAATCGCTGGATGCTGCTGAGAAAGGAAGGAAGGAGGCTGATTGAGCTGATGAGGTCTTTTTAAGACCTTTCCTCTAGCTCTAGTTGATTAGGGGAAAAAAATAAGAATTGCAGATTGGAGATAAAATAAACCTTTACTGATGTGCATGACTGAGTAGTCACAATGTTTGATTTACACTCACTGAGTCAAAGTGGTTCGGAAGAAAATCAATCCCTCATTGGAAAAATTCAATTTTTACACTCTGTAGTAGTTATTCATTACAGCAGTAGTTGCTCACTGAACAGAATCTCACGCGCACAGTTCAGATCACCCAAAAAACAAACAAAATGACCACCAAAAGACACAAAAAGACCAAAAAAAGGAAACAAAATGACCAAAAAAGACACAAAATGACCAAAAAAATACACAAAATTATCAAAAAAATACACAAAATGACCCAAAAAAGAAACAAAATAACCAAAATAGACACAAAATGACCAAAAAGACACAAATTGACCACAAAATGATCAAAAAAAGAGACAAAATGACCAAAAGAGACACAAAATGACCAAAGAAGACACAAAATTACAAAAAAAAAAGACACAAAATTACAAAAAAAGACACAAAATGACCAAAAAAGACACAAAATGACCAAAAAAGACTAAAACACATGAACACTTTAACACAGTGGAGACAGAGCTGACTTCCAAAATGATTTGGCGACCCCCAGAAATCATCTCACGACCCCAATTGGGGTCCCGACCCCAAGGTTGAGAATAGCTGCATTACAGACACATACATGGCAGAAAATTGTAATTTTTCTCATTCAATGTCTGTACTCATACCTCCCATACTAAGTAATGCGCTCTAATGTGTATATAATACATGACTGATACTGACACTGGTTGTTAGGGTGTAGTTATGATGGGAGCAGGTGATCAGGGTGGATGGATGGGTCAGAAAACACAGAACACACATCCAGGACACCACTGTTCCCTGTGAAACCACAATATTGTTTTCACCCATTAAGGCCTAAAACGCCTGTAAAACCTCTGTCCGATTTTAAAATAAGCCCCTAAAACCTGAAGTTTTTCTGTAAATTCAACAGAAGTGTCAAAACTTCTACTAAATAATAGATTGTTCAGCCTCTGTAGCAGATAGAAATGAAATTCAAAAAGTATTTGAGAGCTTATACAAATACTGCAAAACGACGTATCTGCTTTCCAGGCTTCAATGGGTTAAGGTACGTATCACATCATCACTTCATCACCAGTCTGACAGCTATTGGCTTCACATTCTATCAAAATTTCTCATTAACTACTTAATGTAAATCATCATGTTATGTTTAAGTTAATTAAGTGGTGTGAAACTAGAGTCTAACTTCTTATCTTTCGAACCGTATATCGTTTTAAACATGTGCCATGGGTTTACCAGAGTCGGCAACAGGACGCTAACACCGGTGAATTAGCTTTAATAGTAGAGCCGCTGCTCCTTCTCCTCTAAAGGAGCCAGTTGAGGAGGTTTGGGCATCTGGTAAGGATCCTCCCGGGTGCCTCCCGTTAGAGGAGTTCCAGGTCCAACTGGTAGGAGAACACGGTGGAGGGATTATATCTCTCTCCTGGCCTGGGAACGCCTCGGGGTCCAGGAGGAGCTGGACGTTGTGGCTGGGGAGAGGGACGCCTGGAATGCCCTGCTTAGCCTGCTGCCCCCGCGACCCGGCCCCGGATAAGTGGATGAGAATGGATGGATGGATGGATGATGGATGGATGGATGGATGGATGGATGGATGGATGTAACAAATAACATTAAAAACATCCACCGGCCAACCTTTCTGAGTAGCGACCCCCAATTCAACATGCATGTTGTCCAGATCATACAAAGTCAGTTGATACGATGAATTTTGGACAAATAATGAAGCGGACAACAACTAAAACATCTCTCTGTCTATGCATTTATATATTTTTTTATATTTCATGACACAAAATGATCAGAAAAAGATACAAAATGACAAAAAAATGACCACAAAAAGACACAAATTGACCAAAAAAGACACAAATTGACCAAAAGGGACACAAAATGACTAAAAAAGACACAAAATGACCAAAAAAAGACATTAAGTGACTAAAACAGACTGACAGTGACAAAAAGACTAAAACACATTAACACATGAACACTTTAACACAGTGGAGACAGAGCTGACTTCCAAAATGATTTGGCGACCCCCAGAAATCATCGCCAATTGGGGTCCTGACCCCAAGGTTGAGAACAGCTGGATTAGAGTGGCAGCGATCAGCAACAGCGACTGCAGCGCTGCCGTTCCACGCCCGGTGGAAATCAGGCTTTGGAGATAGTCTGGAATGCCCTGCTTAGCCTGCTGCCCCCGCGACCCGGCCCCGGATAAGCGGAGAAAAATGGATGGATGAATGCAACAAATAACATTAAAAACATCCACTCACAATTCTACGAAATAAGTCACAAACGACACATTTAGACCAGTTGAGTTGATCTGAAACAGGCCGGTTCACATGCTGCAACTTTTTTTTCCTGCAATGTTTAAAAAATGGTTTTGTCTGGTTGTAAATCTCTAGTCTGAACCGAACAGTAACAGCTTCCACTGAACTACAACTACAACAGGCTGCAGGTTCACACTGCTTCATATCAACAAGATAGATTTGATGTGGAGGATCACTTTAACAATTGAAAATATCCCAAGATGTGTTTACATGCAGTGAGTCAGCTCTGCAGTAATTGAACCACTAAGAGGAATCTCACACACACACACACACACACACACACACACAGATGAAAGAGAGAGTGTTGGTAATACATCTTACCCATACAAGAACTCTATTACATTGTCTGCCTGCAATTAGAGTCAAAGTGATGGAGTACACACACAGACACACACACACACACACACACACACACAGACACACACACACACACACACACACACACACACACACACAGATCACTCTACTTGTCAGTGAGTTAGTTAACCTCATCTACTTTGCTGAGAAGAACTCTCCATGGTCCCTTCTCAATCAACAAGTATTGATCTGCTTGTGTGTGTGCATACATGACATTCTCTGCTGGTGTGTACTATTTATGCATCTCAATGCGAGTGTGTGTGTGTACAAGCATGTGTGTTTGATGCATTCATCCATTTAATGTCCAGATTTGTAGTCTTTTACAGCCCGAGGCTATAATACACAAGGTGTTGGTATATATAGCTTTAAAGCTGCACTGATCGATATTTTCCTAATGACAATGAATCAATAACTACATGTAATGTGTAAGGGGTCACTCATAGTGATGAACCCGTAAATTATTCTCACCAACTCTGCGGCTAAAAGCCTCATACATACACTGTAAAAGATAATCTGTTTAATTTACGGTAAAATACCGGCAGCTGTGGTTGCCAGAACCTCACCGTAAAAATTACAGTGAGTGGGTTTTCTATTCTAAATTTAAATGTAAATATCAGCAAAAAATGTAATTTAGACTGAATAATCCTGTTATTTTTTAGGGTTATTGTGTCATTCATTCCCACATCATGGTATTTCTCCATACATTTTGCATGAAAATGTTATATTTTTACAGCAAAACTGTGTGTTTCTTCCAGTTTATGACAGTAAAAGTAAAAGTTTTGTGCTATTCTTTGTTTTACGGTAACTAAAAGTGTCTAATACGGTTTCTAATACAATTTTTCTAATAAAATTTTTCATTTTACCCCCTATTTGACAGTGTTTTACTGTTATTTCTACAAACATTTTTTACAGGGTACATATAGTCTCATAGTTTTGGTTTTAAAGCACATTTCCAGCCAGAAGCATGCAGCTTTTTTCAGCAGATAACTCCACTGTTACTCCACCTGCTCCAACCGAAACTAAAAGGGAGAGAAAAGAAGAGTCACATTCATCAGGTGGACACAAACATGATTACAGTGGGATGACTGTGTTTCTCTGCTGGATGAGGAAATAAAGCTGTTAATGACTGGCATTTTAACAAGTTGTGATGTCACAAAATCATGTTTATATGTCTCAGAGTCATGTTCGGTTTCAGATGACTACATTTTGAGTTGTTAAAGTTGTTTTTTCAGTTAGTTCTTGATATTCAAATGCATGCAAAGAAGCAGGTTACTGTGAGTGATCAACAACCAAATATTCATGTCACCTGCATTATAATTCACCTATGGCTAAGCCCCGCCCCCTCCACTCACTCGGACAAACTGTCAACATTCGGTGACGGGCGCTATGGCAGCTGTGACAGTCGGAGAAATTTCACAGGAGGCAATTAATCACTTTTGGAGACAGAAAGATGAAATATCATCTGGAAGTCACCAAAAGGGCCTTCATTAACAGGTTAGAGGTTTCCACTCGTCTTTTCACCCCACTGACACCGCTCATTCTGCTGCTTGTTGTAAACAAACAGAGATCGCTAAGCTAACACCTCCTGCAGCAGCAGCACATACACACTGTATTGCTACAGAGCTAACTGTTAGCCTGTTAGCACATACACACTGTACTGCTACAGAGCTAACTGTTAGCCTGTTAGCACATACACACTGTACTGCTACAGAGCTAACTGTTAGCCTGTTAGCACATACACACTGTACAGCTACAGAGCTAACTGTTAGCCTGTTAGCACATACACACTGTACTGCTACAGAGCTAACTGTAGCTAACTGCCGATAACGAGGTCAGCCGGCTCGTTAACCAGCCGGCCGACCTCGTTAGCGCTCGTTAAGACGGAGTCGCTGGATTTGTCTCCAGTCATTAATGAGGAGATATTGTGTCAGAGTTGCATGTACCCCGTGCACACCGTTTGACCATTTTAAACTTAAAATCTCAAGAAAAAACACATAAAAAACGACTGAAAAAGGACTAACTCCAATGCATTTCAATGGATGTGGAAGCAGAGAATGTCCAAGTGTATTGAGTTAGCTATGCGCACTGTGATTGGCTCATCGCGTTTGGGGGTGTGGCTTAGCCATAGGTGAATTACCTGCTGTCCCTTTACCACCTGATCTCAATCTCCAGTCACCAGCTCCTCAGTATATATTCAGGCCTCCCGTCCCTCTGTTGTTTTGTTAGGAGCAGCTGTCTGCTTCTTGGTCTTTTGCCTTATGAACCCTGTTTTGAATTGTGGAAACCTTTAAGTCCAACCTGCTTGTCTCCAAGTTGAGGGTTGAGCCCTGCAGCCTGCAGCAGGTGGTGTGTAGAAAAAACAGCATTTTTCTTAAATCTGCTTTAACATCCAGCCACTTATTTGTCAGATACCAACTCTAATCTGAACCATATTTTTCAATTAAAGCTGGAAAATTAGATGAATTAAGTTATTTAAGTTATATGATGGTGCAGGTTTTTGGGGTTATTCCTATTATTTAACTGCCAACTGGCCAGCTGGAGAAACATATTTAGACTGATTTCAGTTCCACTCTAAGTTGGCCTGCTTCATATGCAGATATCTGTTCATCCCTTCTGCACTGCTGAAATGTCTTATGTCATCAGTCTTCACAGTCTTTATCATATTCAAGCTCACAGGTCAGTTAAAACTCAATTAACTCAGTTCAAACTGAAGTTCCGGCAAACTATACGGCTCTGTTCCATAGACTTCCATGCATTCCATCCAGATTTCCATTATTTTCAGGCTAGTTTTGTGGATTTCTAGCTAGTCTTGGTTTGTCTGTAGAAGCTGCTGCCCCAAGCCTGAATATCTCCTCCTCCCCACGGTCCAAAGCACCTGTGCTAGCGGTGTAAACATCAACAATCCCCCCAGTGCTTTAAGCAGTCCAAATTAGCATTTACATTGCAATGACAGCAGAAAACTAGATCTGGTACCCAAAGGTCAATTAGTGAACCAGACTAGCTGTTTCCTCTAATTCTCCAGCTCTGCATTTAACACAAACACAAACGATTGGCAAAGATGTTAATCTGGTTAATATGGCATCATCTAATGCAGCTATTCTCAACCTTGGGGTCGGGACCCTAATTGGGGTCGCGAGATGATTTCTGGGGGTCGCCAAATCATTTTGGAAGTCAGCTCTGTCTAAACTGTGTTAAAGTGTTCATGTGTTCTAGTCTTTTTTGGTCATTTAATGTCTTTTTTTTGGTAATTTTGTGTCTTTTTTTGGTAATTTTGTGTCTTATTTGGTAATTTTGTGTCTTTTTTTGGTAATTTTGTGTCTTTTTTGTGTCTTGTTTGGTAATTTTGTGTCTTTTTTGTGTCTTGTTTGTGTTTTTTTGTCATTTTGTGTCTTTTTTTGGTCATTTTGTGTCTTTTTTTGTAATTTTGTGTCTTTTTGTGTCTTTTCTTGTCATTTTGTGGGGGTTTTTGTAATTTTGTGTCTTTTTTGTAATTTTGTGTCTTTTTTTGTAATTTTGTGTCTTATTTTAGTAATTTTGTGTCTTTTTTGGTAATTTTGTGTCTTTTTTTGGTCATTTTGTGTCTTTTTTTGGTCATTTTGTTTCTTTTTTGGGTGATCTGAACTGTGCGTGTGAGATTGTGTTCAGTGAGCGGGGGTCGCGTGCATGTTAAACATGCATGTTAAATTGGGGGTTGCGACTCAAAAAGGTTGAGAACTACTGATCTAATGTGCATCCTTAACAAAATATAACTCAAATAAAGCACATAAGCGCTTCCCCTTAAAACTCTGAACCTTCTGTTAGTGTGATTTGAATGTCAATGTCTGTGTGGATTGATACAGAAATGGGAGTCCATCTATTTTCTGAGTCAAGGAACTGAAAAGAAACTGCCCTTTAGCAGGGCAGCCAACAGGGAACTGAACCTGTAACTCAGTCAGAGATTCATCAATACACACACACTGCAGAGAGGATTTGTTCAGCTCTAAAGTTCTGTGTGTGTGTGTGTGTGTGTGTGTGTGTGTGTGTGTGTGTGTGTGTGTTTACTGTCGATACTGCCATTGCTAATTGCTTGCAGAGAGAATAATGAAGTAGTTTGCACATGTGTGTGTGTGCGTCCTCCATCATTTTGCTGTCGTTAGCACTGATGCTAATTGCTAGCACGCAGAATAATGAAGTACTTCTGGTGTGTGTGTGTGTGTGTGTGTGTGTGTGTGTGTGTGTGTGTGTGTGTGTGTGTGCATGTCCATTAGTCACTGTCCTGTCATTAGCACTGGTGCTAATTGCTAACAGACAGTGTAATGGAGCGGTCCCACTGGACCATTCAACAACCTCACACTTCAATACAGCCGACATGGATCACTCGCACTGACTGTGTGTGTGTGTGTGTGTGTGTGTGAGTGTGTGAGTGTGTGTGTTATGTGAGTGTGTGTGTGTCTTGATGGGAGGATTAATGAAGCAGCCAAGTGAATTACGTTTGCATGTGTGTGTGACGGAGACAAACTTACTAGATTGTGTGTGTCTGTGTGTGTGTGTGTGTGTGTGTGTGTGTGTGTGTGTGTTCTTGTCCTTCCTACATAGTGAGGACCGGAACACGTTTTTAACCAACAGAGTGAGGACATTTTTCGCAAAGTGAGGACATTTCGGCCGGTCCTCACTTCTTTAAAGGCTTTTTTTGTGATTTCAGACTTTGTTTTAAGGGTTAAAGGTTACATGATAATGATAATTAACTGAAACTGTATTGTGTGGTTACAAAACTAACTACAATTATAGTGAAAATGTCCTTCGTTTTCGTCTTTGTCAACTTTTTTCATACATGATGAAGATGGATCAGACAAAGGAAATAAAGGCAAAATTTACTGTGACCTCTTTTAATCTCCCACCCAACAAATACCCCATTACAAAAAACTACAACTAATAAAAACTACACTAAAACTAAAGCATTTCAAAAAAAATAAATACTAAACTAAAACTAGCAAACTCACTCTAAAAACTCATTAAAACTAACTGGATTTGAAAACAAAAATTCACGACAAAATTAAAACTAAAACTAATGAAAAATCCAAAACTATTATAACCTTGCAAGGGAATTCACTATTACAACGAGGGTCCTCACAAAGATAGAAGTACAAGAATGTGTGTGTGTGTGTGTGTGTGTGTGTGTGTGTGTGTGTGAGGAAAATGCTCAGTCAGTAAATGTATCCATTCCTCTCCATCAGACCTAATTAGCTGGAGGTTAAAGAGGGAAGTCAATGTGAGATCCTTGAAGAAGAAGCAGCACAGCTGTCTCCCACCAAAAAGTCTCAAAGTCTCAAAGTTTACTTTAAAGTAAACTTAAATGTTTCCCAACACAAAGAGTCTCTTGGATAATTTAAGTATTCCTACTGAGAGAGTTCAGCCTCCAAACCAGCCAATCAGAGAGTCAGGGTCGCGTGTCTCAAGGTGAAAGAAACTGATTAATAAAAAACATTAACCAAACAAGTTCTGTGATATTAACAAGGCTATTAAGATTCATGTTGACGAGATTTATTCAGACAGGAAGCTGTCATGTGAAGGTTTTTGACAGGAGAGACACAAACAGGTGAACAATTATGAAGAAGCCCGTGTTAATGTTGAGCCTTGTGTCTTGTGTTTCTTAAAACCTTGAAAGTTTGAACAACTAGTGTGAAAACAATCCCAAGTCAAGCTTTACTAATTAGCTTTAAATGTGTTAAATGGCCTTCATTAGCAGATGGAGTTGGCTCAATAGCTGTTGTGTTGGTTTGTAATTGAAGCATTAAAGTTCACTCCTGATATAAACTCCTCAAAAGAAGTTTGGAATCATTATTTATATAATAAATCACCAATTAGTATTATTAATCCTTAGAAGTCTAAGCATTCACATGACTTAACCCTTTGGAGTTTGGAGCTATTTTGTCAGTTTTTGACTATATGAACTGATTATTTTTTCATTTAGACTTACTGGATCAACATTTTGAACACAAAAGAAACACAAAAAAATTACAAAAACACACATAAAACATGAAAAACAAACCAAAAACACCAAAACACACACAAAATTACAAAAAACACATACAAACACACTCACAACACACCAAAAACATGATAAAAATACTAAAAACACACAAAAATGACAAAAGACACATAAAAAACACACTCAAAACACACCAAAAACATAAAAAAAATACAAAAAACACACAAAAATTACAAAAGATACATAAAAAACAAACTCAAAACACACCAAAAACATAATAAAAACACAAAAATTACAAAAGACACATAAAAAACACACTCAAAACACACAAAAAACATAATAAAAATACTAAAAACACACAAAAATTACAAAAGACATATAAAAAACACACTCAAAACACACCAAAAACATAATAAAAATACAAAAAACACACAAAAATTACAAAAGACACATAAAAAACACAGATAAAAACACAAAGAAATTGCAAAAAAACTAAAAAAAAACAGTAAACACAAAAGATTGCATTACAAATGCTAAATGAACAAAGCTAAATTAGAAAAATATCTGCAAAAAAAAAAAACCTTGAAAGTTTGAACAACTAGTGTGAAAACAATCCCAACTCAAGCTTTACTAATTAGCTTTAAATGTGTTAAATGGCCTTCATTAGCAGATGCAGTTTGCTCAATAGCTGTTCTGTTGGTTTGTAATTGAAGCATTAAAGTTCACTCCGGATATAAACTCCTCAAAAGAAGTTTGGAATCATTATTTATATAATAAATCACCAATTAGTATTATTAATCCTTAAAAGTCTAAGCATTCACATTTCTTAACCCTTTGGAGTTTGGAGCTATTTTGTAGGTTTTTGACTCCTTTTCATTCTGCCTGTATAAACCACTTAACATCTTTACCATTACGTGTTGCTATCATTGTTTTCAGCACAACCTCACCTATATGAACTGATTATAGTTTCATTTTGACTTACTCGATCAACATTTTGAACGCAAAAAAAACACAAAAACACACAAAAAAAATACAAAAAACACTCATAAAACATGAAAAACAAACCCAAAACACACACAAAATTACAAAAAACACATACAAACACACTCAAAACACACCAAAAACATAATAAAAATACAAAAAACACACAAAAATTACAAGACACATAAAAAACACACTCAAAACACACAAAAAACATAATAAAAATACTAAAAACACACAAAAATTACAAAAGACACATAAAAAACACACTCAAAACACACAAAAAACATAATAAAAATACAAAAAACACACAAAAATTACAAAAGACACATAAAAAAACACACTCAAAACACACCAAAAACATAATAAAAATACAAAAAACACACTTAAATTACAAAAGACATAAAAAACACACTCAAAACACACCAAAAACATAATAAAAACACAAAAAACACACAAAAATTACAAAAGACACATAAAAAACACACTCAAAACACACAAAAAACATAATAAAAATACAAAAAACACACAAAAATTACAAACGACACATAAAAAACAAACTCAAAACACACCAAAAACATAATAAAAATACAAAAATTACAAAAAACACGTACAAACACACTCAAAACACACCAAAAACATAATAAAAATACAAAACACACACAAAAATTACAAAAGACACATAAAAAACACAGATAAAAACACAAAAAAAATACAAAAAAACAGTAAACACAAAAGATTGGATTACGAATGTTAAATGAACAAAGCTAAATTAGAAAAATCTCTGCAAAAAAAGTCAAATCATGTTAATACACTTCAAGGTTTTTTTTTAACCTTTGCTAAAAAAGGGTTAATGCATTAAATTGGACATGGAAACTTCTGGAAAAGCCAAAACTGCTGCTTCATTCATGACATAAATTACATTTCCAAACTTTTTTTAGGAGTTCATATCAAAAATGTCTATGCAAGGTCCACTTATTAATGAGCTTGCATCATCAGACTAATTCACTAATGAGTATTAGTCTCAAATCTCAAACTAGCCAGAAAGGTTAATAAATGGACCTTGGGATATCACGTACTGTTCCAAAGGACAAGAATGAACTCGCTTAGGATTTAACTAGCATTTTTAATTTGCACAACACTGACTCATGAGAAACATACGTGGAAAAATAATGATAATCTAGATCAGGGGTCTAAAACTCGCGGCCCGCGGGCCAATTGTGGCCCTCGTGGTGATATTTTGTGGCCCCCACCTTGATATGAAAGTTTAATGTGAGTTTTATATGAATGGCACTTTACCGTGTTGTGTGTGGAAGGTCCCTTTATTGTTTCACTTGTTTCTATGACGACGTTAACAAAAAGAAAGGCAGCTGCTACCGGAGCGTTTATTATCTGCCGTGTTGTTGTTACCGCAAGAAGTTGAAATGTTATGTAAAGTAATTTTGTGTCTTTTTTTTGGTAATTTTGTGTCTTTTTCTAATAATTTTGTGTCTTTTTGTTGTAATTTTGTGTCTTTTTTTGGTCATTTTGTGTCTTTTGTAAGTAATTTAGGTTTTTTTTCAGTCATTTTGTGTCTTTTTTTTAGTAATTTAGAGGTTTTCAGTCGTTTTGTCTTTTTTTTTTAGTAATTTTGTGTCCTTTTTTGGTCATTTTGTGTCTTTTTTGAGTAATTTAGGTTTTTTTAGTCATTTTGTGTCTTTTTTTTTAGTAATTTAGTGTTTTTTCAGTCGTTTTATGTCTTTTTTTTTAGTAATTTTGTGTCCTTTTGTGTCTTTTTTAGTAATTTATTTTTTTCTCTCATTTTGTGTCTTTTTTTAAATAATTTTGTGTCTTTTTTTGGTCATTTTAATACTGCCTCCAGCGGCCCCCAGGTAATTTGAGTTTGAAACCCCTGATCTAGATGTTATCTAGTTAAAAGTGTTTTCTGTACTGGTGAGTATCGCTCTGATTCAAGCTCTGGTGTCACCACATATTCAAAACTAGCAGATTTTTTGAGGTAAAAAATAACCAAACTAGATTTTCATGAGGGCACTGAATTGATTTGAATAAACGCTTTGTAGGCACCCTTTCACATAGAGACGTGTGTCTTCAAACACTGGCTTATTCAGCTTGAAACATGCAGAACAATATCTGGAAAACAGTGCACAATATACATATTGATTAAGTGATGCACAACAAAACTGGTAAGATAAGATTTAATACATTTTCCATTGAACAGAACATCTAATAATCTAATCTCATAACCATAGGGCGGTAAAAAAAAAAAAAAATCTTGAAACTGCTGACGCTTCAGTCTGCTGTCTGCAGCGTCTATCTGCTGTCGGAGCTTTAAATTAAGAACATCACACCACATACGTCAATTATTGCTTTGCAGGGTGTTTTGGCTTAATGATTCCTGAGGGAGAGATTCATCTCCACATGCATCACGTCCCTCTGGAGCCCCGACCAGCTAACAGAGCAGATCAGAACACAGTGTGGACGCCTGCATGTCAACATTACAATAACTCTGACAGAATATGATGATATGTCTGGAGCATATTTTTCTAATTTCCTAGTCCTAATTTCTACTAGAGAGAAAAAAAGACACAAAATGATCAAAGAAAAGACACAAAATGACCAAAAAGACACAAAATGAACAAAAAAAGACACAAGATGAACAAAAAAAGACACAAAATGAACAAAAAAGACACAAAGTGATCAAAGAAAAGACACAAAATGACCAAAAAAGACACAAAATGAACAAAAAAAGACACAAAATGAACAAAAAAGACACAAAATGAACAAAAAAAGACACAAAATGAACAAAAAAGACACAAAATGATCAAAGAAAAGACACAAAATGAACAAAAAAGACACAAAGTGATCAAAGAAAAGACACAAAATGAACAAAAAAGACACAAAATGAACAAAAAAAGACACAAAATGAACAAAAAAGACACAAAATGAACAAAAGAGACACAAAATGAATAAAAAAGACACAAAGTGATCAAAGAAAAGACACAAAATGAACAAAAAAGACACAAAATGATCAAAGAAAAGACACAAAATGAACAAAAAAAGACACAAAATTACCAAAAAAGACACAACATGAACAAAAACATGAAATCTTAAAAGTGCAGTGTAAAAATGCACAAAATGACTTCTAGTAATTAATGTTGGTCTGCTGTTGTTGCACTGAAAAAAAAGAAATCACAGTAAGTGGTTATTTTTTATTTGCTTCAAACCTTTTGTGTTCCTATTTATACTGTTAAACATGCATTAGAGCATGAAATATGTTAAGTTTCTGCACTGTAAACATATTTAAAATGTCAGTTTCATCATATCTGGTTAAGTGATGCTCCTATATGTGGCCCTGTGGTAGTGAACATGATAATCTGTGGCCCCCTGCAGCATTTAAGTTGCCCATCACTGCTCTACACCAACCTTACCTCTCCATGTTATAACAGCATGTAGTCCTAATTTCTACTAGAGAGAAAAAAATCGTTTTGGAGAATTTGCTGAAATGACTGAAAATTGGTTTGTGTCATCCTCTTTAGCCCAATTCAGTTCATCTTTAATCTAATGTATCATGTGTTTGTGTTATATGTGTAGTTACTTTATGTTCTGTTCAAAATTACAAAAAACACAAACAAACACACTCAAAACACACCAAAAACATAATAAAAATACAAAAAACACACAGAAATTACAAAAGACACATAAAAAACAGATAAAAACACAAAATTACAAAAAACACATACAAACACACTCAAAACACACCAAAAACATAATAAAAATAAAAAAAACAGACAAAAATTACAAAAGACACATAAAAAACAGATAAAAACACAAAATTACAAAAAACACATACAAACACACTAAAAACACACCAAAAACATAATAAAAATACAAAAAAAACACACAAAAATGACAAAAGACACATAAAAAACAGATAAAAACACAAAATTACAAAAAACACATACAAACACACTCAAAACACACCAAAAACATAATAAAAATACAAAAAACACACAAAAATTACAAAAGACATGTCTGCAGCATATTTTTCTAAATTCCTAGTCCTAATTTCTACTAGAGAGAAAAAAATCGTTTTGTGGAATTTGCTGAAATGACTGAAAATTGGTTTGTGTCATCCTCTTTAGCCCAATTCAGTTCATCTTTAATCTAATCCAGGGGTGTCAAACTCAAATCCACAATGGGCCAAAATGTAAAACTTGAATAAAATGGCGGGCCAACATTGAACAAATAAACCTTTTAATATATACCAAACATGTTTTGCTTTAACATTAAATATGGAACCAGCAACGCTTATAAACATACAATATATAACTAAATAGTGCAGACATGCAAAATCAAATTTCAAATAAAAAAACACATCATTGTCATTAATTTATTAAATAAAAATCAAATAAAAATCGTATGCCTCTTTTCTATTTGCATCCTTCTGATTTAAATATCAAAATAAACTTTTTCAACAGGTTAAAACATTTAAAAATAAAATAACAATAATAAATTAGCGGTAAATGTGCCGTATAATACCGGCGGGTCAGCTTTTATAGCACAATAATAATATAATAATTTGGTATTGCCTCGCGGGCCAAATAAAATTACACTGCGAGTTTGACACCCCTGATCTAATGTATCATGTGTTTGTGTTATATGTGTAGTTACATTATGTTGTGGGGAAACCTGACACTGCCAGGTGGTTTGTTACACAGAACAATCTGAGAAGCTGTCACTGGAAAATGTTTTTTAAGAGCAGACACTGAGACAAGCTGCCAGGTATTCAGACAAACGTATCTGGCAGGTGATTGGACGAACCATCTGTCCGTCACTGTCACACTCCGTCTGTAGTAAAGAGGAGCACAAGCCTTCAGTTCTGTTCATTTGTCTGCTATTATTTTGATGAATGCTTAATAATTAATTACTGATGCTGCTGCAGGATCAAATATAAATGCGTCCTTGATTTTCAGGCAGTTGTTTAAGTAATTTACTATAAAAATGTTTGAGATAGAATCTACTTATTTTGATCACATTAAATATAATCTTTATGGGTATCCAACACAATAGAATTAGTCAGTTTTTAATTGACAGGCACTTCCTGTTAAGTTGTTATTAACTCAACTTGTAACGTAGTTAGATTTAATTAATAATATTGTGTGCAATCTGTTGCCTCAGTTTTATTGAGTAGCTATTGTTTATCTCTTTTTACAGTGTACGGCCCTCACCCTCACCTGAAGTGGCCCTCAGTACAACTACATGCATTTGAGCATGAAATCTTAAAAGTGCAGTGTAAAAATGCACAAAATGACTTCTTGTAATTAATGTTGGTCTGCTGTTCTTGCACTGGAAAAAAAAGAAATCACAGTAAGTGGTTATTCTTTATTTGATTCAAACCTTTTGTTTTCCTATTTATACTGTTATACATGCATTAGAGCATGAAATATGTTAAATTACTGCACTGTAAACAAATAGACACAAAATAAACAAATAGACTCAAAATGAACAAAAGACGACACAAAATGACCAAAAAAAAGACACAAAATGAACAAAAAAGACACAAAATGATCAAAGAAAAGACACAAAATGACCAAAAAAGACACAAAATGAACAAAAAAAGACACAAAATGATCAAAGAAAAGACACAAAATGAACAAAAACATGAAATCTTAAAAGTGCAGTGTAAAGATGCATTTTTAAGATTTCATGTTTTTGTTCATTTTGTGTCTTTTTTGTTCATTTTGTACAACAGCTGTTAAAATAGTCAGATTTCACATTTCATAGGATATGATACAAATCATTTTTATTGGAAACCACACCAACACTTTAATGAGAATATGTTGATATCTGTGAGGCCCTTCCATAGTTAAATAAAGTCATAAATAAGCCTTCAATGAATGCAAAAAGTACAGCACATTGTACACCTCCATGTGCAAAAACAAATCTGTTTGATTGGAAAACAAAATTTGCAAGTGAACATAATCCGAACAGAAAATACACTGCTTCAAAAAACAACAACAAAACTTTCTGGTATTTGATTTTTTAGGAAAATAAGTAACCACTCACCACAGGAGTGAGACTGTGTTTGGGCAGTTCATCACAAAAAAACATATTTTCTCAGTTACCTCGGGGTATTTATCCATGCAGACAGATTTTATTTTATTTGCCCAGGTTGGTTTAACCATACCTGTCTCAGATATTTCTGCCTGCAGCACAGCGTTCATATTTGGAAGAAGAAAGTGTCTTTATTGTTTGCTTTCTTTGATCAAACTGTCCTGAATCCTGCTAAACTGCTTCTAGTTCTGATATGGAGGCAAACTGTTTTTTTTTTCTCTTTCTTTGTTTGCCCGTAATCATTTCAATCAGTGTTGGATGTCAAAAGATAAAGCCTCTAACCAGCAATCAGCAGCTTTGTGCTCAGTGAATAGTGGGTCATTATGTCAAACATCAGTCTGATATTCACACATGACAGACCACAGAATGGCTTCATCAGCCAATCACACTCAGCACAGCTCTCTATTCAATTATTTAAATGAAACTTTTTCATCTGCGACCTGACAGCTGCCATTCTGAGTGATTCCAGCTCAGCCCACACACACTGCACACCGTGCACAAAAGCATTACATGTTGACAAGAACACACAGTCAGAAACAGTCAGAAACAGTCAGAAACGTGGCGTGTAATGAGGTGAAGACGTTAAATTGTTCCAGACATTTCTCAAATCTAAATCCCAACACTCCTGTTAGAAGTGAAGTGTTGGATGTGCTTATCTTTAAAGAGCCTCGGAGACGGGAACGTTTAGGAGGAAAATAAATGTGTTTCTTTCGTCAAGAGGCGGTTTGTGTGAGAGAGAAATAAAAAAACACATCAGCTCAGGATGAAAAACAGTCGAGGCGCCGACCGTAATCGATCAAAGAGACGCAAATAAATGAGTAGAAATTAAGTGTAAAATTAAAAGAGTGAGAGGAGTTCGCTTCACTTTTAAACACTGGGTGTGTGGATCCGAGTGTGTGTGTGTGTGTGTGTGTGTACTTGTACTTCCTTCAAAGTGAGGACCGCTAAACGTGTTTAACCAACAGAGTGAGGACATTTTGGGGAAGTGAGGACATTTTGACCGGTCCTCACTTCTAGGCCTGTTTGAGGGTAAATACTTTGCTTTGAGGTCCAGGATACAATTGTAGGTGTGTGTGTGTGTGTGTGTGTGTGTATATATACTTGTACTTCCTACATAGTGAGGACCGCTATTTAACCAACAGAGTGAGGACATTTTTGGGAAGTGAGGACATTTTGGCAGTTCCTCACTTTTATGCATGATCATTACTATATCGACTTATCGTTTGATATATAAAATGGACACAATAGTTTTTTTCAGGACTCGATATATTGTCATTTACATGCATGTTTGTTTACATAAGCCATCAACATTTTGGCCAATCGTGCTGTTTCTTTACCTCCCATGTCATTCAGACGGCTGCACAACTCCAGAAGGTTTGGTAGAATGAATGGAATTGGTTTAAAAGCCGTTGTGGTGTGGGAACATTTTCGGATTCCAGCCGAATGAGCGAGCAGAACCCAGTAACGTCAACCTGCTGGTGTGAGAACAGTGGCAACGCAAACTGGCAATACAACAAACCTGGAAATGTTTTTTTTTTTTTGGAGTAATATTTTTATTGCATGTTCCAATATAGACAAAAACAACAAACAACAAACTGTGGCCACAAAAAAACAAATATCCAACTACTTATTATGTAATACAGACAATACAATGAAAATACTCAGTCCCATTACAATTATATACATCTAAATATATACATCTGGGGAAAAAAGAGTAGTAAGTAGTAAAAATATATATATATATATATATATATATATATATATATATATATATATATATATATATAAATAAAAATAATAAAGAAAATAATTATACGTAAAGTAATGTCCTGCCTTATAACCCAAAAACATCAGTTAGCCAGTTTCCCTCATTGCCATCTACCATCCCATTTAAATTCAATAGTTGTGAGTGTTGTTTTTACCAGAATACTTGAAGAAGGGTGCCCAGATCTTTAAAAAAACATCCATCCTACATTTAAATCTCTGTGTTAGACATTCCATTGGTAATAAGTCAAATATCACTTTGTGCCAGCCCCCATTTGTTGGAGGTGCATTATCAATCCATCTGAGCAATATATTCTTTCAAGCAGCAAATGTGAGAATACTGAGCAGCTCTGATCTCTGATGACTCCCTTTAATATGAGGACTGGGTAAACCGAGAAGCAGAACCTGTGGATCAGCACCAAGCTGGACATTCAAAATCAAATTAAGTTTACTAACCATTTTCCCCAGTACTTCTCAACATGGATACATGACCAGATACAGTGCCTATAGCTTCCCACCTCTACTTGACATTTGGAACACAAACGCTACCCCGCTAGCCTGTGTCAATCACATTGCAGTTAAACAAGTCAAATAAATGAATGATACACGTTTTAGTTGGTCTCTCTCAATAGCACTGAGTTGGTCTTGTTGGTCAGATAATAATAACCCGAACGTTTTACAGTCAACCCTATTTTGTTGCAAAATACAGACACAAAACTCGCACAATGTCAGCAAATATGAACACGATTACATAAACAAAAGATGGCACTCAAGATGAAGTGTATAGATAGCATTTATAAACATTGAACAAAAAAAGAAATACTCAAAGTGTTTCCAGTGAAACAATGAAAATGTTGATCATCATCACGAACAAATGAAAGTTTTGTGTTTGAGTCTGAGACAGATCTGCTTCACATTGCAGGTTGTGAGTCATGGTGAGCAGACTGAAATGATTTCACTCAGCAGAGTTTCTGTTCACAGAAGAGAGTCTCAGACCTGCAGAGGACACAGAGACACTGAGGAACCAGGTGACCAGAACCTGAACCCAGGATAAAGAGGTTCAGTGAATGTGGTGTTGAAGGTGTGGAGGTGGATCAGTGAGTCAGAGGAGACTCTGTAGAAGGACAGAGAGCCAGCAGGACAGTCCACATACACTGCTACTCTACCAGAGGAGGAAGAGGAGGAGAAGAGATCTGTTCTCATGTTATTGCGGCAGACAAAGTAACCTTCATCAGAGCACCTCAGACTCCAGGACTGATCATTCCCTCCAAACACACAGTCATAACTGTCTCCTCCCCTGCTGATTCCTCCGTAACTCACTGAGATATCAACTTTTCCTCTCCACTCAACCTCCCAGTAACAGCGACCAGTCCGACCAGTTCTACACAGTAGCTGAGGATACCAGTCAAATCTGTCTGGATGATCAGGATATGGCTGATCCTTTTCCACACGTGTCACCTTCCTGTTGTTTTCAGACAGTTTGAGTCTTCTGTTTACTGTGTTTGTGTCCAGTTCCAGTTTACAGACATCTGATGGAGAGAGCAAGACACAAAACAGCAGCAGGTTATCATCTGTTGATTTACTAACAACTTTACTGACAATCAGTGAAAGAATATTATTCAAACTTTCACAGTTTAACAGTAAGTTAACATGAGAGTCAACATGTCATACCTCACACACAATTACAATATGTCATGTCTTTACTGAACACATCATCACACATCACAACATTAATAGTGCGGGTGGAAATAGTAAGTGAATCCTTGGACTTAATAACTGGTCCAACCTCCTTTGGCAGCAATAACTTAAACCAAATGCTTCTGGTAGCTGCTGATCAGACCTGCACAACATTCAGAGGGAATTTTGGACATTCTTTCTGACAGAACTGCTTCAGCTCAGCTGTAATCTTAGGTTAACCGGACGTACAAGTACCAGGAAACAAAGTCTGCTTTATGTTTGCTGCACTGTTAATGAAATGTATTTATTAGTTTTGTTGGATCACTGTGTTCACTTTCTTTGTGTTTGTGGATTTTAAATGGATTGATTGAATTCTAACATCTTTCCAGCCACACTGACTGAAAACAGAATGTGACATCTGCTGTAACATGTGCAGAGTTCTAATGAATTAAGCTGAAACACACTCACACTTCCTCAGACCAGGTTTCAACCACTGCAGTCCACTATGGTCCACCCTGCAGGAAGAGACACAGACACAATCGACTTCATATCACCACTAAACGTGAACCAGAGACACTCAGTTAGAGACAGAGACACAGTGAGAGCTGCTGTCTGTCCACCTGTCTGTCTGTCCATACCTGAGAGTGTCCACCTGCCTGTCCATACCTGAGAGTGTCCACCTGCCTGTCCATACCTGAGAGTTTCCAGTCTCCAGTTTGGATCCTTCAGTCCAGCAGACAGACACTT
Source organism: Centropristis striata (assembly GCF_030273125.1). Classification (NCBI taxonomy): domain Eukaryota; kingdom Metazoa; phylum Chordata; class Actinopteri; order Perciformes; family Serranidae; genus Centropristis; species Centropristis striata. The sequence goes on along the minus strand of NC_081519.1, from coordinate 1,257,609 downwards.
CTCTCCTGAGTCTCCTGGATGATTGTAGCTCATGTCCAGCTCTCTCAGATGGGAGGGGTTGGAGCTCAGAGCTGAGGCCAGAGAAGCACAGCCTTCCTCTGTGATCATACAGCCTGACAGACTAAACACACATACACACACATTAAGTGTAAACCTTGCTAGATGTTCATAACTGTAACACTAATGGAGCTCAAAATAAAACAGCTGTAAGCTTCTAAAAAACAGTAGAATTCTGACCTGAGAGTTTCCAGTCTGCAGTGCGGACTCTTCAGTCCAGCAGAAAAATGCTGCACTCCTGAATCCTTCAGGTCGTTGTTACTCAGGTCCAGGTGTCTCAGTCTAGAGGACTGGGAGCTGAGGACTGAGGACAGAGCTTCACAGCTTCTCTCTGAGAGCTTACAGGCACCGAGCCTGGAAAAGGAATCAGAAAAACATGAGAACAAATACAAACAATGGAAACTACATTTAATCTGGATAGTGTGAGCACCTACAGAGCTTTGTTGGAGACTTTGACCAGCGGCAGCAGCCTGAGAAGAGCCTCCTCTGAAGCAGAGTATTTCTTCAGGTCAAACACGTCCAGATCTGTTTTTGATGACAGTAAGATGAAGACCAGAGCTGACCAGTGAGCAGGAGACAGTTTATCTGTGGAGAGACTTCCTGATCTCATGGACTGTTGGATCTCCTCCACTAGAGAACAATAATTCAGTTCATTCAGACAGTGGAACAGGTTGATGCTTCTCTCTACATGCAGATCCCCACTGATCTTCTTCTTGATGTATTCGACTGTTTTCTGATTGTTCTGTGAGCTACTTCCTGTTTGTGTCAGCAGGCCTCTGAGGAGATCCTGATTGGTCTGCAGAGAAAGACCCAGGAGGAAGCGTAGGAACAAGTCTAGGTGTCCATTTGGACTCTGCAAGGCCTTGTCAACAGCACTCTGGTAGAGACTAGTTGGGTCAGGTTTGTTCAGTAGTAGGATAAACCAGTTGGAGGTTGTTGGTTTTTCTTCCATCAGATTGACTCCAGAGTTGAAGAAGGTCAGATGGACATGAAGAGCAGCGAGAAACTCCTGAAAACTCAGATGGACGAAGCAGAACACCCTGTTCTGGTACAGTCCACTTTCCTCTCTAAAGACCTGTGTGAACACTCCTGAGTACACTGAGGCTGCTTCGATATCGATGCCACAGTCTTTCAGGTCTGAGTCATAGAAGATTAGGTTTCCTTTCTGCAGCTGACCAAAAGCCAGTTTTCCCAGAGATTCAATCATCTTCCTGCTCTCTGGACTCCAGTGTGGATCTGTCTCAGCTCCTCCATCATACTTGATGTTCTTCATTTTGGACTGAACCACCAGGAAGTGGATGTACAGCTCAGTCAGGGTCATGGGCAGCTCTCCTCCCTCCCTGGTTTTCATCAGCTTCTCCAGAACTGTAGCAGAGATCCAGCAGAAGACTGGGATGTGGCACATGATGTGGAGGCTTCGTGATTTCTTTATGTGGGAGATGATTCTGCCGGCCTGCTCCTTTTCTCTGAATTTCTTCCTGAAGTACTCCTCCTTCTGTGGGTCAGTGAACCCTCTGACCTCTGTCTCCATGCCAACACAGTCAGCAGGGATCTGATTGGCTGCTGCAGGTCGCGTGGTTATCCAGAGGCGAGCAGAGGGAAGCAGTTTTCCCCTGATGAGGTTTATCAGCAGCACAGCCACTGAGGTGGACTCTGTGACATCAGTCAGGATCTCAGTGGTTTGAAAGTCCAGACGATATCGATACTCATCCAGACCGTCAAAGATGAACAAAACATCAAACTCTTCAAACCCTGCTTCTTTGGTTTCAGGAAAGAAGAGATGAACAAGTTCCACCAAACTGAACTTTTCCTCTTTCAGCGCATTCAGCTCTCTGAAAGTGAATGGAAATGTGAAGTGGATGTCCTGGTTGGTTTTGTCTTCAGCCCAGTCCAGAGTGAACTTCTGTGTTAAGACTGTTTTCCCATTGCCAGCCACTCCCTTTGTCAGCACTGTTCTGATTGGTTCATGTCTTCCTGGTGGGGCTTTAAAGATGTCTTCTCGTCTGATTGTTGTTTCTGGTCTGGCTGGCTTCCTGTATGCCTTTTCAATCTGTCTGACCTCATGTTCATCATTGACCTCTGCAGTCCCACCCTCTATGATGTAGAGCTCTGTGTAGATCTGATTCAGAAGGGTTGGGTTTCCTGCTTTAGAGATCCCCTCAAACACACACTGGAACTGCTCCCTCAGGTTAGACTTCAGGCTACGTCGGCACACTGCAGCACGAGTTCCTGAATGAACAAACAACAGATGAAATCAGTGAGTGCATCCTTTAATGCAACATGTGAGTGTGACAGTAGAGTTTTTGCTCCTCGGTCAGTTTTATTCGGCTCATCAGTTGAGGACAAACAGCTTCTAATCTGATGCAGATGTGTAGCAGTAGAGTCAGTCCAGCATAGAGACTGGAAATGTAAACATTGCCCATGTTGCTTCCTTTTCATCTTTTATCATGTTAAATTTTAGAGAAATCCACTTACTGCTCTGCAGACAGTCAGCTAGCTCCTCCTGCTTCATTCTTCTCAGGAAGTGAAGTGTGATCTTCACAAATGCCTCTCTGCTTCTCCTTCTCTGCTCCTTATCCTCACCCTCCAACACCTCCTCATCCTCCTTCTGACTCTCTAAGCATTCTGGGTAATCTGGACTCAGAACCTTCTGGATCTCTTTCAGCTCGTTCTTCACAAAAGTGACGATGTCCTCCTCCAGCAGCTGGAATAGAATATTATATAAACACCACAATCAAACGAAAATCCCAGAAGCGAACATAGCTCCATGTTGGGCAGACCGACAGTCCATTTGTCCAAACAGTGCAGCATGGAAATGATTGTGACCAGAATAGATGTAAAAGTAGCTGTTGTACATGTACAGACCCTAAATATGGAATCCAGGTGTGTTTGATGCTGCTGGGCAGAGTGACCACCGGGAACCTCTGAGCTCTCCTGGTCCACTCTGTGGAGGAATCATGAAGAATGAGCTCACATTACGTCCGTAAAGATCCATGAGGAGATGTTTGGAGGTGAACAGTGAATCAGATGACTCTGATCCCACTGAGAATTAACAGCTCAGGCTGCAGCTTTTTGTAGCTTTTTGTAGCTCTAACCAACCCTCCATCATATAACTCTCCCTCACTGTTCACTGCTGAAGAGCCCTGGAGCAAGACACCCAAAACCTCCAGCTGCTCCAGTGGAGCTGCTCAGTGCCACACTGGTTGTACTGGGCAGACCCCAGTGTTAATGTGTTTGACTTAGACGTTTGGTGCTTTGAGAACTTCATCTGAGTCAGTAAAGGTTTAGAAACTGGAGATCTCACAACTAACAGTCGGATTGAAACACATGATTTTGTCTTTTATCAAACCTCACCTTTGATCAACATAGTGGCGTTCATCGTTGAAGACAACAGGAGTACCCATAGACTTGTCACTCTTCATGGACACTGAGCTGGGTTCAGGTTTTTCCAGTTTCCTCCTGATAGAAACACAAAATCAATTCTGCTCTGAACCTACAAGAAACATCACGGCTTGCATGATTCATGATTAATATTCTATTTAGACATGTTGTAGTGTTATTTGAACCCCTTAGGCTGGCCATCTGAACCTTTTGCCCCCATTGTTGTATCTGAGAGGTTGTAGTGGACCCAGATTTCAAGCTACTCGTCCTGCTGATCCGACTGAGAATCAACAGCTCAGTCTGCAGCTTTTTGTTGTTTTCACCTCACTGTTTTCTTCACCAGTCAGTTTGGTTTAGTCCCAATACCTCTCACCAACCCTACATTATAAAACTCTCCCTCACTGTTCACTGCTGAAGTGCCCTGGAGCAAAACACCCAGAACCTCCAGCTGCTCCAGTGGAGCTGCTCAGTGCCACACTGGTTGTACTGGGCAGATCCCAGTGTTAATGTGTTTGACTTAGACTTTTGGTGCTTTTAGAACTTCATCAGTAAAGGTTTGGAAACTGGAGATCTCACAACTAATAGTCGGATTGAAACACATGATTTTGTTTTTTATCAAACCTTACCTTTGATCAACATAGTGGCGTTCATCGTTGAAGACAACAGGAATACCCATAGACTTGTCACTCTTCATGGACACACAGCTGGGTTCAGGCTTTTCCAGTTTCCTCCTGATAGAAACACAAGATAAATTCTGCACTGTTCCCAGAAGGCATTTGTAACATTTTCTAAGATTCATGATCATCATTTAATTTAGACACTCCTCAATGTACAGTTTAAAACTGTATTCAATGCAGTGTGCAGCAGGAATTTATTTTGTAGAGTGACCACAATGGTTGATAGTAATGTGGTCCAACAATGAGAGACATTATGTATACATTCAGTAGTTCAGTGTCTGATGTGAACAATGATGGTGGAGTGATTTTGAGTGCTGAGCTCAATGAAGAATAGTCCTGGACAGAGATCCTCAACTCACCTCTTAGCTTTGGTCTGGCTGTCATGTTCCCAACACAGAGTAGTTTCAGAGGGAGGGTCTCCCTCCTCTCTGTCCTCACACTGATCCATAGCAGGGTCCACACCTGCAGAGAGAGATTCACTCTGTCACTACAACAACAACAACAACAACAACAACAACAACAACAACAGTGACGATATTCTCTGGAAGATGCTCAGCTGCTGAATTAATTCAGTCAGAGTCTTTGTATCTTCAGCTTCAGAACTCAGTTCCCCAGGATCCCTCACAGTTTCACACCTATGTATGAGGACCTCATTGGTCAAAAGGACCTCTGGCACAACAGGGGTCTCCAAGTTATGAACCCAAGACACAGCAAAGAACAGCTATTACATTTGCACAATGATCCGGTCTCAGCATAAGCCTTGACTATGTTCATTGTTATGTCATATTGTTAAGTCTCAATCTGCTCATTCTTCCCCCTAAAAACATCAGAAGATACCATTTGAAAAGGGTTATATTTCAAGATGGCATGCCCGCAGACCGCCCCTAGCGTTGCTAGGTTACCAACTCACATTGCTGCTGCTACAAAAAAATCTAGGGGAAAAACACAAACACACACACGTATATAGTCTGCTTGGATTAAACAGTGTTTTCTTTTACTTTGCTTTCTTATAAATAAATTTTTTTTGGAATATACATGCTGTCCATTCAATGTTGTGATTATGATAATGACTTATGCCAACCTCTTCTATGAAAATAACTCCAAATTCATTTCAACCTTTACTAAATATTTACATGGTAATTTGGTTATAATTATTAAGTCAGTCATTAATAAGTGTTCCAAATTGATAGTATGTAGTTTAAGAGATCACCAAACAATATGGAAAATAAAAACAATGCAAAATCAGGAATAATGTGAGTGCATCTTATCTCACAGACCTGTACGACTACAACCATGTACCATGGCTCCATTATTTAAGTTCTGAATGTTATCAGGCTTCTTGGGTATAAAACATCCAATGTGTGGGTTTAATTTCTTCATATTTACTGAACATAACCCCAGTTCCAAAAAACTTTGGAATGTTGTCTTAAAATGACATCTGTACAAAGACGTTTTATTAGGGCCTCGGGGCAATCTCACCGAGCACTGATCCCATCCAGCAATATCTGATGGGACCAGTGCTGCACTACTGTTATACTGTGGATTTCTTCTTCTTCCTCTTCCGGACGCAATTTCGTCCCGCTACTAGTCCTACAACTTAAAGAGTTGCAGGACAAATTATACATCAAAACGTGCGGTTTGATCGGGATCGGTGTGCTATTACTTTTCTCTACAGAATATGAATTTTTCGCGACGTAAGTCGCGAAAAACTGCCCAAAATTTTGCATTGAAATGAATGGGACGGCCAACACAAAATGAGCGAAAAAGAACAATAATTGGAGATATTTAAACGTCTACTTCTCAGGCATAATTTCACCTAGAGACTCCATTTAAACTTTAAACAGTAGACACAAGTCTTGTGTATCGGTGTATTAATCCACGTTTCGATAGGTCATATAGTTTTTTATCAATCCCTGTTCAATGACCATGATCATTTTTGGAGAAATTCTGAGATTATAATGGGTGTGTATTGCACGGAATGTTCGTGCCACAGTGTGTGACATCATCGCCAGAGAGTAGAGGGAGAGAAACAATTGTCAAAAAATAAATTTTAAAACTGCGCTCCAGGCCGCAAATTCCACTCTACAGAAATAATTTATACATAGAAACGTAGGAAAATTTGTCTTCTCACTCACAATCCTCTGGTAAAGCTGTCAGAGTTATAATTTGGGCGTAAGACGCACAGATGATCCACCAACACCACAACAGCCTCATTGGGTCCCATATTAAAAACGCAGGAAGATTTCGGAAGAAGGGAAATGTAACAGTTTTTTTAGATCGCCCTAATAAAGCAGTTTTTTCAGTTTTCTGAAAAAAAAAACATATGTAGACGTTCAGGAAGAACACAGGACGCTCAAAGTGAAGTCGGATCAATGATAGGTATTATGGTTTTGCCAAAAATGCTTTCTGTTTGAGGCCAGAAATTTCAGTCTGTCCACCTCTGCTGTCACTGTAACAGGTGTCAGTTAATTCTGTTGATTGCTTTGATCTTTGATGTGATTACAGTTACAGATACACACACACACACGTGCGTAAGCACGCACACTCCTCACACATGCATACACATGCTTCAAACACACGCACGCACGCACGCACGCACGCACCCACACACACACACACACACACACGCACACACACAGTAACTTTATGTGATTTTAATTACACACACACACACACACACACATTTTGAGGTTAAAGGGCATAGTTTGAAATCTCTGAAGAATCTCATCATAGTGTACACACACCGGCAGTAGCCCCCGTGGCCCTTTCAAAATTTCCCCAGAGGAAATTTTCTAGCTTAACCTCTTGTACAGGTTGTAGTATGTTTTATCAGATTAACTTTAATTCAATTTTCCACTACATAAATGACTGTATTGATGTATTATAGTAGATGGAATCAGATTACTCCTCCTTCAGTCTTTGTGCTGCTGCAACACCTGCATTTGTTCTCTGGGGTTCAATAAACTTTTATTTAATGCTATAAAGGGAGGATTTACTGCATGGACATCATAAACTGACAAATGTTTGATTTCATATCGTAAATGCGTGGTTTAATAAATTACAGTACAAAATATCATGAACCTTTTTAGTAGTTTCACAGTTTCTTCTACTCTGAGAATTTCCATCTTGTGTTCCTTTCTCCTCTATTTATTCTCCTTTCTCACTACATTTATCTAACTGTTACAGTTACTGTACAGGTGAAGATTTTACAGACAAAACAAAGAGTTTATAAAATCTGATTCGTTGTTCTAGTTTAAAGTGCTGAATTAAAGTCACAAACAAGCAACTACTTTGATGAGTGGATTTTTTTTTTCAGTCATTTTTAAACACTGTTGAATATAAATCATTGTGCTTCTGTTGTTAGCTGGTGATCCTGAACATGGAGGCTAACTGTTAGCACAGAGCTGAGCTCTTCTTATTACAAACTGCAGTTTTACACACACACACACACACACACACACAAAAGCCTGAATTTCTGCTTTTTGGAGTTTGATTAAACTATCAACTGAGAATCATTCAACTTGTTGAATGTAGTAAGTGTCACTTACCAAAAGTTTAACACGGAGGTAGCATCTGCGTCACAACGAGGGACGGAATGAAGTAACCAGAGAGACTTTGACTTTTAATCTCTCTTATCAAAATATATCTACGGCTCTAGTGTACAGCACTTTATGACACGCTAATAAAAAACTGACCAACCCAACACAGATTAAACATCATATTAAAAGACCTTTTCACAGGTAGTAAACAAGTTTAGTCCCTCAAACTACAAACAGCTCCATCTACACACAACCTGCAACATATCAAGGTTGTTCACAAAAACATAAGGAGTTTCTGGACTTCCTTCTGTCTTTGTGCTGTTGGACCAACACTTGAATTTGTTCTCTGGGGATCAATAAAGTTGTATTTAATGTTATAAAGGGAGGATTTACTGCAGGACTTTGGACTGCATTTACCCATAAACTGATAAATTATTGATTTTGTATCAAATACACAAATAATAAATGATAGTAGAAAATAACATTAAGCCTTTTAGTAGTTTCACAGTTTCTTGTTCTTTGAGTATTTCCATCTTGTGTTCCTTTCTCCTTTTACTGCACTACATTTATCTGATAGTTACAGTTACTCTACAGATGAAGATTATACAGACAAAACAAAGAATTTATAAAATCAGGTGTGTTGTTCTAGTTTAAACTGCCGTATTTAACAAGCAAGCAACTACTTTGATGATTACGTTTTTTCAGTCATTTTTAAACACTGTTGAATATAAATCATTGTGCTTCTGTTAGAGCAGCGGGTGATCCTGAACATGGAGGCTAACTGTTAGCACAGAGCTGCGCTCTTCTTATTACAAACTGCAGTTTTACACACACAAACGCCTGAATTTCTGCTTTTTGCAGTCTGATTAAACTAACATGAGATCAGAGATCAGCTGAGAATCATTCAACAAGTGTCACTTACCAAAAGTTTAACACGGAGGTAGCATCTGCATCACAACGAGGGACAGAGTGAAGTAACCAGAGAGACTTTGACTTTTAATCTCTCTTATCAAAACAAGCTAATAAAAATATAGACCAACCCAACACAGATTAAACATCGAATTAAAAATCCTTTTCACAGGTAGTGAACCAGTTTAGTCCCTCAAACTACAAACAGCTCCATCTACACACATCTTCAGCAACATATCAAGGTTGTTCACAAAAACATATATTCCGTTTCTGGACTTCCTTCAGTCTTTGTGCTGCTGCAACACCTGCATTTGTTCTCTGGGGATCAGTAAAGTTTTATTTAATGTTATAAAGGGAGGATTTACTGCAGTACCTTGAACTGCATGGACCTCATAAACTCATAAATTATTGATTTTATATAATAAATACATGGTTTAATAAATGACAATATTACTAAGTCATATTATTAATGACAAAATAATATGAAGCACTTTTAATCATCCTTATCAAAACATGTCTACGGAGCGAGTTACAGCACTAGACTAGCCACCCATGTTTCAGCTCACATTGTCCCCATTTAGGACCAACGTACGACTTAAAGCTGGGACAAAAAGGGTCTTGCATATCTTGCCCAGTTGGAGCCCACCTGACACCTTGTGTAATCCTGCCTTAAACCCACATGGTCAGTTAGCATTGGGACAACATGGAACCTGTGGACAATCCCACTTGCAACCCATATTTCAGCCCATACTGTCCCCATGTAGGTCCCACATAGGACTTAAAGCTGGGACCAAGATGAGTCTTGTCTGCTTTGCCCAGCTGGGGCCTACCTAAAACCTTGTGTAGTCCTACTTCAAACCCATGTGGGCAATTGGCCTGGGGCCACCATGGAACCAGCGGACAATCCCATATGCACTGCAAAAAAAGAAAAGTTGGGTGAACTCAAAATTTCAAGGCAACAAATTTCAATAAAAATTTCAAGTTGGACAATTAAACTAAATATTTTAAGTTTTTTTTGAGTTTGCTCAACTCTGAATTCAGATTTTTGTCAACTCAACACGATTGTAACACCGCTATGAAATGTCAGCTAATGTTGTGACCACAATTTTGAGTTAGCATTGATACGCTAATGGCTACTCTTGTAGCTGCAACAAGCAGCGCCGCTAGCGTCAGTTAGCCGCTAGCATCAGTTAGCCGCTAGCATCAGTTAGCCGCTAGCTTTCGCTAATGACCGAATTTCACCGCTTTCCAGCATTTCACAACAAAGAAATAAGAGTTATCAGAACTATTGTCCCTTGTTGTGAACCCCAACTTAAAGATATAAGTAACAACAACTCACCAACTTGTTTTTGAGCAGACAACTGGCTTCCTTTGTTGTGCTAACTTACATTATTGCCCTAAATGTCAATCATTTATATTTATATTTCCAAGTTTTACCAACTTAAATCACTGTTTTAGGCCAAAAAATACAAGTTGGCTTTTTTGCAGTGTGGGTGTGATCTGAGAATCCCATACAGGACCCATTATTTAGCCCATTTTGTACCCACATGGGCCCCACTTAAAAATGTTGGCTGGGTAAGAGGGGCACCGAAAGCTCCGTTTGGTGAAGGGGATGGAGCTAGGTACTGGGGGTCAAGGGAATGGAGGGATTAGTATGTGGGAGGGAGTATTTTGTAGTTGATGCAGGATTTGATAGCCCTAACCCTGCAGTAGAGGGTTTGGTTCTAATGTAGATCTGTGTTGTTTGTGTAAGAGTAGAAGTTGAGGCGATGTTGATATATTTATTATAAAATAAAATAATTTACTGCTGAAACAAAACATTTCCTGCTGTTGCTGCTTCGCCTTTCCAACAGCAAACTAAGAGTCTTTTATTAGCCATGTTCCTATTTAATTCAAAGTGAATTTTAAGCAAAATCTTGGATAAGGATGAATAAAATCTACATCTCAATTTGTGCAGCCCAGGGTGAATCTGTAGCCGTGTTTCCACTAAAGTTGAAGCAAATTTTGAAGCAAATGTGCATTAAAGAAAATGTGAATTAGAGACTTTTCCATCAACTGCATAAACATACTTTGGTAAGAAGATGGCAGTGTAATGCAGTAATCTCAGACAGTGGAAAGAGCTTCTTCTTCTTCTTCTTCTTCTTCTTCTTCTTCTTTTGTTTTTTCCGGCAGAACGGAAACAACTGATCAGTTAAATGTCAGAAGGCATTTGGAAAACGTGTAACGCCCATTTAGCATTTAAACTATATTTTAAAAAAAGACAAAAGAACACCTCAAGCAAGACTAAAAACTTTTATCTGCATTTTCAAAAGTTTTATCGGTAACACTTTACATAACGATCATTTATAAATGATAAACAGATAGTTTATTAATGTTTAATCAACATTCATAAACCGTTTATAGGCCATTTAGAATGGTAAATACATAATGTATTACTGTTTAAGTAACTAAATCATTTATAAATGGGATAGAGAGAAATAAAAAAAAACATCAGCTCAGGATGAAAAACAGTCGAGGCGCCGACCGTAATCGATCAAAGAGACGCAAATAAATGAGTAGAAATTAAGTGTAAAATTAAAAGAGTGAGAGGAGTTCGCTTCACTTTTAAACACTGAGTGTGTGGATCTGAGTGTGTGTGTGTACTTGTACTTCCTACATAGTGAGGACCGCTAAACGTATTTAACCAGCAGAGTGAGGACATTTTTGGGAAGTGAGGACATTTTGACCGGTCCTCACTTCTAGGCCTGTTTGAGGGTAAAGACTTTGTTTTAAGGTCCAGGATACAATTGTGGGTGTGTTGGTGTGTGTATGTACTTGTACTTCCTGCATTAAGAGGACCGCTAAACGTATTCAACCAACAGAGTGAGGACATTTTAGGGAAGTGAAGACATTTTAGCTGGTCCTCACCTCTAGGCCTGTTTGAGGGTAAAGACTTTGCTTTATGGTCCAGGATACAATTGTAGGTGTGTGTGTTTGTGAATACTTGTACTTCCTACATAGTGAGGACCGCTATTTAACCAACAGAGTGAGGACATTTATGGGAAGTGTGGACATTTTTGCCAGTCCTCAGTTCTAGGCCTGACTTTGCTTTAAGGTCCAGGATACAATTGTGTGTGTGTGTGTGTGTGTGTACTTGTACTTGTACTTCCTGCATAAAGAGGATCGCTAAACGTATTCATCCAACAGAGTGACGACATTTTAGGGATAGTGAGGACATTTTGGCTGGTCCTCACTTCTAGGCCTGACTTTGCTTAAAGGTCCAGGATACAATTGTGGGTGTGTTGGTGTGTGTGTGTGTGTGTGTGTGTGTGTGTGTGTGTGTGTGCTTGTACTTCCTACAAAGTGAGGACCGCTAAACATATTCAACCAACAGAGCGAGGACATTTTTGGGAAGTGAGGACATTTTGGCCGGTCCTCACTTCTAGGCCTGTTTGAGGGTAAAGACTTTGCTTTAAGGTCCAGGATACAATTGTGGGCGTGTTGGTGTGTGTGTGTGTGTGTGTGTGTGTGTGTGTGTGTGTGTGTGTGTGTGTGCTTGTACTTCCTACATAGTGAGGACCGCTAAACGTATTTAACCAGCAGAATGAGGACATTTTAGGGAAGTGAGGACATTTTGGCCGGTCCTCACTTCTAGACCTGTTTGAGGGTAAAGACTTTGCTTTAAGGTCCAGGATACAATTGTGGGTGTGTGTGTTTGTGAATACTTGTACTTCCTACATAGTGAGGACCGCTATTTAACCAACATAGTGACGACATTTAAGGGGAAGTGAGGAAATTTTGGCCGGTCCTCACTTCTAGGCCTGTTTGAGGGTAAATACTTTGCTTTGAGGTCCAGGATACAATTGTAGGTGTGTGTGTTTGTGAATACTTGTACTTCCTACATAGTGAGGACCGCTATTTAACCAACAGAGTGAGGACATTTATGGGAAGTGTGGACATTTTTGCCAGTCCTCAGTTCTAGGCCTGACTTTGCTTTAAGGTCCAGGATACAATTGTGGGTGTGTGTGTGTGTGTGTGTGTGTGTGTGTGTGTGTGTGTGTGTGTGTGCTTGTACTTCCTACATAATGAGGACCGCTAAACATATTCAACCAACAGAGTAAGGACATTTTTGGGAAGTGTGGACATTTTGACCGGACCTCACTTCTAGGCCTGTTTGAGGGTAAATACTTTGCTTTTAGGTCCAGGATACAATTGTAGGTGTGTGTGTGTATACTTGTACTTCCTACATAGTGAGGACCGGGTGACGTGAGGACATTTTTGGGAAGTGAGGACATTTTGGCAGTTCCTCATTTTTATGCACGATCATTACTAGTTCGACTTATCGTTCGATATATAAAATGGACACAATAGTTTTTTTCAGGACTCGATATATTGTCATTTACATGCGTGTTTGTTTACATAAGCCATCAACATTTTGGCCAATCGTGCTGCTTCTTTACCTCCCATGTCACTCAGCCTGCTCTGTGCAGGAGGCAGGGCTCACACAAACACACACACACACACACACACACACACAGTGCAGACACTAGCCAGCTGAAGCACAGTGAGTGTGTTACTCAAAGCTAAATTTCCCGACGGCTGCACAACTCCAGAAAGTTTGGTGGAATAAATGGAATTGGTTTAAAAGCTGTTGTGGTGTGGGAACATTTTTTCAGATTCCAGCCGAATGAGCGAGCAGAACCCAGTAACGTCAACCTGCTGGTATGAGAACAGTGGCAACGCAAACTGGCAATACAACAAACCTGGAAATGCTTTTTTTTTTTTTTGAGTAATATTTTTATTGCATGTTCCAATATAGACAAAAACAACAAACAACAAACTGTGGCCACAAAAAAACAAATATCCAACTACTTATTATGTAATACAGACAATACAATGAAAATGCTCGGTCCCATTACAATTATATACATCTAAATATATACATCTGGGGAAAAAAGAGTAGTAAGTAGTAAAAAAAAAAAAAAATATTTACAATAATCTCAATTTCCATTTTGAGAGAAAATTATGTATTTTGAAAGGAAAATATATATATATTATAAACAATAATAATTATACGTAAAGTAATGTCCTGCCTTATAACCCAAAAACATCAGTTAGCCTGTTTCCCTTATTGCCATCTATCATCCCATTTAAATTCAATAGTTGTGAGTGTTGAAGAAGGGTGCCCAGATGAAGTCAAATATCACATTGCCAGCCCCCAATTGTTGGAGGTGCATTATCAATCCATCTGAGCAATATATTCTTTCAAGCAGCAAATGTGAGAATACTGAGCAGCTCTGATCTCTAATGAGACCCTTTAATATGAGGACTGGGTAAACCGAGAAGCAGAACCTGTGGATCACTTGACATTTGAAACACAAACGCTAGCCCGCTAGCCTGTATCAATCACATTGCAGTTAAACAAATCAAATAAATGAATGATACACGTTTTAGTTGGTCTCTCTCAATAGCACTGAGTTGGTCTTGTTGGTCAGATAATAATAACCCTAACGTTTTACAGTCAACCCTATTTTGGTGCAAAATACAGACATAAAAGTAGCACAGTCAATGTCAGCAAATATGAACACGATTACATAAACAAAAGATGGCACTCAAGATGAAGTGTATAGATAGCATAGTGAGCATTTATAAGCATTGAACAAAAAAGAAAAAAGATATACTTAAAGTGTTTCCAGTGAAACAAGGAAAATTGTTGATCATGTGTTGATCAATTGTTGATCATCATCACGGACAAATGAATGTTTTGTGTTTGAGTCTGAGACAGATCTGCTTCACATTGCAGGTTGTGAGTCATGGTGAGCAGACTGAAATGATTTCACTCAGCAGAGTTTCTGTTCACAGAAGAGAGTCTCAGACCTGCAGAGGACACAGAGACACTGAGGAACCAGGTGACCAGAACCTGAACCCAGGATAAAGAGGTTCAGTGAATGTGGTGTTGAAGGTGTGGAGGTGGATCAGAGAGTCAGAGGAGACTCTGTAGAAGGACAGAGAGCCAGCAGGACAGTCCACATACACTGCTACTCTACCAGAGGAGGAAGAGGAGGAGGAGAGATCTGTTCTTATGTTTTTGTGGCAGACAAAGTAACCTTCATCAGAGCACCTCAGACTCCAGGACTGATCATTCGCTCCAAACAAACAGTCATAACTGTCTCCTCCCCTGCTGATTCCTCTGTAACTCACTGAGATATCAACTTTTCCTCTCCACTCAACCTCCCAGTAACAGCGACCAGTCCGACCAGTTCTACACAGCACCTGAGGATACCAGTCAAATCTGTCTGGATAACGAGGATATGGCTGATCCTCCTCCATACGTGTCACCTTCGTGTTGCTGTCAGACAGTTTGAGTTTTCTGTTTGCTGTGTTTGTGTCCAGTTCCAGTTCACAGACATCTGATGGAGAGAACAAGACACAAAACAGCAGCAGGTTATCATCTGTTGATTTATTAACAACTTTACTGACAATCAGTGAAAGAATATCATTCAAACTTTCACAGTTTAACAGTAAGTTAACATGAGAGTCAACATGTCATACCTCACACACAATGACAATATTTCATGTCTTTACTGACCACATCATCACACATCACAACATTAATAGTGCGGGTGGAAAAAGAAAGTGAACCCTTGAACTTAATAGCTGGTCCAACCTCCTTTGGCAGCAATAACCTCAACCAAAATTCTGGTAGCTGCTGATCAGACCTGCACAACATTCAGAAGGAATTTTGGACATTCTTTCTGACAGAACTGCTTCAGCTCAGCTGTAATCTTAGGTTAACCGGATGTAAAAGTACCAGGAATCAAAGTCTGCTTTATGTTGGCTGCACTGTTAATGAAATGTATTTATTAGTTTTTTGGATCACTGTGTTCACTTTCTTTGTGTTTGTGGATTTTAAATGGATTGATTGAATTCTAACATCTTTCCAGCCACACTGACTGAAAACAGAATGTGAAATCTGCTGTAACATGTGCAGAGTTCTAATGAATTAAGCTGAAACACACTCACACTTCCTCAGACCAGGTTTCAACCACTGCAGTCCACTATGGTCCACCCTGCAGGAAGAGACACAGACACAATCGACTTCATATCACCATTAAACGTGAACCATAGACACTCTTAGAGACACAGACACAGTGAGAGCTGCTGTCTGTCCACCTGTCCACCTGCCTGTCCATACCTGAGAGTTTCCAGTCTCCAGTTGCGATCCATCAGTCCAGCAGACAGACGCTTCTCTCCTGAGTCTCCTGGATGATTGTATCTCAGGTCCAGCTCTCTCAGATGGGAGGGGTTGGAGCTCAGAGCTGAGGCCAGAGAAGCACAGCCTTCCTCTGTGATCATACAGCCTGACAGACTAAACACACATACACACACAGTAAGCGTAAACCTTGCTAGATGTTCATAACTGTAACACTAATGGAGCTCAAAATAAAACAGCTGTAAGCTTCTAAAAAACAGTAGAATTCTGACCTGAGAGTTTCCAGTCTGCAGTGCGGACTCTTCAGTCCAGCAGAAAAATGCTGCACTCCTGAATCCTGCAGTTCGTTGTTACTCAGGTCCAGGTGTCTCAGTCTAGAGGACTGGGAGCTGAGGACTGACGACAGAGCTTCACAGCTTCTCTCTGAGAGCTTACAGGCACCGAGCCTGGAAAAGGAATCAGAAAAACATGAGAACAAATACAAACAATAGAAACTACATTTAATCTGGATAGTGTGAGCACCTACAGAGCTTTGTTGGAGACTTTGACCAGCGGCAGCAGCCTGAGAAGAGCCTCCTCTGAAGCAGAGTATTTCTTCAGGTCAAACACGTCCAGATCTGTTTTTGATGACAGTAAGATGAAGACCAGAGCTGACCAGTGAGCAGGAGACAGTTTATCTGTGGAGAGACTTCCTGATCTCATGGACTGTTGGATCTCCTCCACTAGAGAACAATAATTCAGTTCATTCAGACAGTGGAACAGGTTGATGCTTCTCTCTACATGCAGATCCCCACTGATCTTCTTCTTGATGTATTCGACTGTTTTCTGATTGTTCTGTGAGCTACTTCCTGTTTGTGTTAGCAGGCCTCTGAGGAGATCCTGATTGGTCTGCAGAGAAAGACCCAGGAGGAAGCGTAGGAACAAGTCTAGGTGTCCATTTGGACTCTGCAAGGCCTTGTCAACAGCACTCTGGTAGAGACTAGTTGGGTCAGGTTTGTTCAGTAGTAGGATAAACCAGTTGGAGGTTGTTGGTTTTTCTTCCATCAGATTGACTCCAGAGTTGAAGAAGGTCAGATGGACATGAAGAGCAGCGAGAAACTCCTGAACACTCAGATGGACGAAGCAGAACACCCTGTTCTGGTACAGTCCACTTTCCTCTCTAAAGACCTGTGTGAACACTCCTGAGTACACTGAGGCTGCTTCGATATCGATGCCACAGTCTTTCAGGTCTGAGTCATAGAAGATTAGGTTTCCTTTCTGCAGCTGATCAAAAGCCAGTTTTCCCAGAGACTCAATCATCTCCCTGCTCTCTGCACTCCAGTGTGGATCTGTCTCAGCTCCTCCATCATACTTGATGTTCTTCATTTTGGACTGAACCACCAGGAAGTGGATGTACAGCTCAGTCAGGGTCTTGGGCAGTTCTCCTCCCTCTCTGGTTTTCATCAGCTTCTCCAGAACTGTAGCAGAGATCCAGCAGAAGACTGGGATGTGGCACATGATGTGGAGGCTTCGTGATTTCTTTATGTGGGAGATGATTCTGCCGGCCTGCTCCTTTTCTCTGAATTTCTTCCTGAAGTACTCCTTCTTCTGTGGGTCAGTGAACCCTCTGACCTCTGTCACCATGTCAACACAGCCAGGAGGGATCTGATTGGCTGCTGCAGGCCGTGTGGTTATCCAGAGGCGAGCAGAGGGAAGCAGTTTTCCCCTGATGAGGTTTATCAGCAGCACAGCCACTGAGGTGGACTCTGTGACATCAGTCAGGATCTCAGTGGTTTGAAATTCCAGACGATATCGATACTCATCCAGACCGTCAAAGATGAACAAAACATCAAACTCTTCAAACCGTGCTTCTTTGGTTTCAGGAAAGAAGTGATGAACAAGCTCCACCAAGCTGAACTTTTTCTCTTTCAACATATTCAACTCTCTGAAAGTGAATGGAAATATAAAGTGGATGTCCTGGTTGGTTTTGTCTTCAGCCCAGTCCAGAGTGAACTTCTGTGTTAAGACTGTTTTCCCAATGCCAGCCACTCCCTTTGTCAGCACGGTTCTGATTGGTTTATCTCTTCCAGGTGGGGCTTTAAAGATGTCTTCTCGTCTGATTGTTGTTTCTGGTCTGGCTGGCTTCCTGTATGCCTTTTCAATCTGTCTGACCTCATGTTCATCATTGACCTCTGCAGTCCCTCCCTCTATGATGTAGAGCTCTGTGTAGATCTGATTCAGAAGGGTTGGGTTTCCTGCTTTAGAGATCCCCTCAAACACACACTGGAACTTCTTCCTCAGGTCAGACTTCAGGCTACGTCGGCACACTGCAGCACGAGTTCCTGAATGAACAAACAACAGATGAAATCAGTGAGTGCATCCTTTAATGCAACATGTGAGTGTGACTGTAGAGTTTTTGCTCCTCGGTCAGTTTTATTCGGCTCATCAGTTGAGGACAAACAGCTTCTAATCTGATGCAGATGTGTAGCAGTAGAGTCAGTCCAGCATAGAGACTGGAAATGTAAACATTGCCCATGTTGCTTCCTTTTCATCTTTTATCATGTTAAATTTTAGAGAAATCCACTTACTGCTCTGCAGACAGTCAGCCAGCTCCTCCTGCTTCATTCGTCTCAGGAAGTGAAGTGTGATCTTCACAAATGCCTCTCTGCTTCTCCCTCTCTGCTCCTCATCCTCACCCTTTAACACCTCCTCATCCTCCTTCTGACTCTCTAAGCAGTCTGGGTAATCTGGACTCAGAACCTTCTGGATCTTCTTCAGCTCGTTCTTCACAAAAGTGACGATGTCCTCCTCCAGTAGCTGGAACAGAATATTATATAAACAACACAATCAAATGAAAATCCCAGAAGCAAACATCAGCTCCATGTTGGACAGACTAACAGTCCATTTGTCTAAACAGTGCAGCATGGAAATGATTGTGACCAGAATAGGTGTAAAAGTAGCTGTTGTACATGTACAGACCCTAAATATGGAGTCCAGGTGCGTTTGATGCTGCTGGGCAGAGTGACCACCGGGAACCACTGAGCTCTCCTGGTCCACTCTGTGGAGGAATCATGAAGAATGAGCTCACATTACGTCCGTAAAGATCCATGAGGAGATGTAAGGAGGTGAAACGTGAATCAGATGACTCTGATCCCACTGAGAATTAACAGCTCAGTCTGCAGCTTTTTGTAGCTTTCAGCTCACTTTTTTCTTCACCAGTCAATTGAGTCCCAACAGCTCTCACCAACCCTCCATCATATAACTCTCCCTCACTGTTCACTGATGAAGTGCCCTGGAGCAAGACACCCAAAACCTCAAGCTGCTCCAGTGGAGCTGCTCAGTGTCACACTGGTTGTACTGGGCAGATCCCAGTGTGAATGTGTTTGACTAAGACTTTTGGTGCTTTGAGAAGCTTTTGAGAAGACAACAGGAGTACCCATAGACCGGTGACTCTTCATGGACACAGAGCTGGGTTCAGGTTTTTCCAGTTAGTCCCTGATAGAAATACAAAATCAATTCTGCTCTGAACCTACAAGAAACATCAGGGCTTGCATGATTCATGATTAATATTCTATTTGGACATGTTGTAGTGTTATTTGAACCCCTCAGACAAGCCATCGGAACATTTTGCCCCCATTGTTGTATCTGAGAGGTTGTAGTGGAACCAGATTTCAAGCTACTCGTCCTGCTGATCCGACTGAGAATCAACAGCTCAGTCTGCAGCTTTTTGTTGTTTTCACCTCACTGTTTTCTTCACCAGTCAGTTTGGTTTAGTCCCAATACCTCTCACAAACCCTAAAACTCTCTCTCATTGTACCCTGCTGAATTGCCCTGGAGCAAAACACCCAAAACCTCCAGCTGCTCCAGTGGAGCTGCTCAGTGTCGCACTGGTTGTACTGGGCAGATCCCACTGTTAATGTGCTTTTGGGGCTTTAAGAACTTCATCTGAGTCAGTAAAGGGTTAGAAACTGGAGATCTCACAACTAATAGTCGGATTGAAACACATGATTTTGTCTTTTATCAAACCTCACCTTTGATCAACATAGTGGCGCTCATCGTTGAAGACAACAGGAGTACCCATAGACCGGTGACTCTTCATGGACACACTGCTGGGTTCAGGTTTTTCCAGTTTCCTCCTGATAGAAACAAAAGATAAATTCTGCTCTGAACCGACAAGAAACATCACAGCTTGCATGATTCACGATCAATATCCATTTAGACAAGTTGTAGTGTTATTTGAACCCCTCAGACAAGCCATCTGAACCTTTTGCCCCCATTGTTGTATCTGAGAGGTTGTAGTGGACCCAGATTTCAAGCTACTCATCCTGCTGATCCGACTGAGAATCAACAGCTCATTCTGCACTTCTTGTTGTTTTCACCTCACTGTTTTCTTCACCAGTCAGTTTGGTTTAGTCCCAATACCTCTCACAAACCCTAAAACTCTCTCTCATTGTACCCTGCTGAATTGCCCTGGAGCAAAACACCCAAAACCTCCAGCTGCTCTAGTGGAGCTGCTCAGTGTCGCACTGGTTGTACTGGGCAGATCCCAGTGTTAATGTGCTTTTGGGGCTTTAAGAACTTCATCTGAGTCAGTAAAGGGTTAGAAACTGGAGATCTCACAACTAATAGTCGGATTGAAACACATGATTTTGTCTTTTATCAAACCTCACCTTTGATCAACATAGTGGCGCTCATCATTGAAGACAACAGGAGTACCCATAGACCGGTGACTCTTCATGGACACACAGCTGGGTTCAGGTTTTTCCAGTTTCCTCCTGATAGAAACAAAAGATAAATTCTGCTCTGAACCGACAAGAAACATCACAGCTTGCATGATTCACGATCAATATCCATTTAGACAAGTTGTAGTGTTATTTGAACCCCTCAGACAAGCCATCTGAACCTTTTGCCCCCATTGTTGTATCTGAGAGGTTGTAGTGGACCCAGATTTCAAGCTACTCGTCCTGCTGATCCGACTGAGAATCAACAGCTCAGTCTGCAGCTTTTTGTTGTTTTCACCTCACTGTTTTCTTCACCAGTCAGTTTGGTTTAGTCCCAATACCTCTCAACAACCCTACATTATAAAACTCTCTCTCATTGTACCCTGCTGAATTGCCCTGGAGCAAAACACCCAAAACCCCCAGCTGCTCCAGTGGAGCTGCTCAGTGTCACACTGGTTGTACTGGGCAGTTCCCAGTGTTTATGTGTTTGACTAAGACTTTTGGGGCTTTGAGAACTTCATCTGAGTCAGTAAAGGTTTAGAAACTGGAGATTTCACAACTAACAGTCGGACTGAAACACATGATTTTGTCTTTTATCAAACCCCACCTTTGATCAACATAGTGGCGCTCATCGTTGAAGACAACAGGAGTACCCATAGACCGGTCACTCATGGACACACAGCTGGGTTCAGGCTTTTCCAGTTTCCTCCTGATAGAAACACAAGATAAATTCTGCACTGTTCCCAGAAGGCATTTGTAACATTTTCTAAGATTCATGATCATCATTTAATTTAGACACTCCTCAATGTACAGTTTAAAACTGTATTCAATGCAGTGTGCAGCAGGAATTTATTTTGTAGGGTGACCACAATGGTTGATAGTAATGTTGTCCAATAAGGAGAGACATTATGTATACATTCTGTAGTTCAGTGTCTGATGTGAACAATGATGGTGGAGTGATTTTGAGTGCTGAGCTCAATGAAGAATAGTCCTGGACAGAGATCCTCAACTCACCTCTTAGCTTTGGTCTGGCTGTCATGTTCCCAACACAGAGTAGTTTCAGAGGGAGGGTCTCCCTCCTCTCTGTCCTCACACTGATCCATAGCAGAGTCCACACCTGCAGAGAGAGATTCACTCTGTCACTACAACAACAACAACAACAACAACAACAACAACAACAACAACAGTGACGATATTCTCTGGAAGATGCTCAGCTGCTGAATTAATTCAGTCAGAGTCTTTGTATCTTCAGCTTCAGAACTCAGTTCCCCAGGATCCCTCCCAGTTTCACACCTATGTATGAGAACCTCATTGGTCAAAAGGACCTCTGGCACAACAGGGGTCTCCAAGTTATGAACCCAAGACACAGCAAAGAACAGCAATTACATTTGCACAATGATCCGGTCTCAGCATAAGCCTTGACTCTGTTCATTGTTATGTAATGTTGTTAAGTCTCAATCTGTTCATTCTTTCCCAAAAACATCAGAAGATACCATTTTAAAGGGTTATTTTTCAAGATGGCATGCCCGCAGACCCCCATTGCTGTTGCTACAAAAAAATCTAGGGGAAAAACTGCACACACACACACACACACACACACACACACACACACACACACACACACACATAAATAGTCTGCTTGGATTAAACAGTGTTTTCTTTTACTTTGCTTTCTTATAAATAAATGTTTTTTGGAATATACATGCTGTCCATTAAATGTTGTGATTATGATAATGACTTATGCCAACCTCTTCTATGAAAATAACTCCAAATTCATTTCAACCTTTAATAAAAATTGACATGGTAATTTGGTTATAATTATTAAGTCAGGCATTAATAAGTGTTCCAAATTGAAAGTATGTAGTTTAAGAGATCACCAAACAATATGGAAAATAAAAACAATGCAAAATCAGGAATAATGTGAGTGCACCTTATCTCACAGACCTGTACGACTACAACCATGTACCATGGTACCATTATTTAAGTTCTGAATGTTATCAGGCTTCTTGGGTATAAAACATCCAATGTCTGGGTTTAATTTCTTCATATTTACTGAACATAACCCCAGTTCCAAAAAACTTTGGAATGTTGTCTTAAAATGACATCTGTACAAAGACTTTTTATTTAACCTCTTGTACAGGTAAAATATATTTAATTATCTATAAAATACTAAAGTGTGTGAAATGATTTAATAGGATCATATTTGATTTATAATACGTTGCACATATTTGTGACAAAATTAGTATTTATTATTATTTTAATGTCTTATTATTATCATTATTATTATTATTATTATTATTATTATTATTATTATTATTAATTATTTGAAACAAGCAACTTAAATGAGCAGGTTTAGACAACAACAACACTTATTTAGCAATAATAACCATGTTTTAACAGTAATAATTGTTGGGGTTTACTCTGCCTCACACCTGAGCACCACTTATGTGGGTCAGAAGTTATTAATAATTATCAACATTTATTATTATATAAAATATTATGACTTCATTTACTCTGGGTCACCTCTGGATGGGGCACCTATCATGTAACTGTTTTATCAGATTAACTTTAATTACATTTTCCACTGGATAAATGACTGTATTGATGTATTATAGTAGATGGAATCAGATTACTCCTCCTTCAGTCTTTGTGCTGCTGCAACACCTGCATTTATTCTCTGGGGATCAATAAAGTTTTATTTAATGTTATAAAGGGAGGATTTACTGCAGGACTTTGAACTGCACGGACCTTGTAAACTGGTAAATGTTTGATTTTCTATCATAAATGCGTGGTTTATTAAGTGACAGTACAAAATAACATGAAGCATTTTTGTAGTTTTACAGTTTCTTCTACTTAAACTGAGTATTTCCATCTTGTCTTCCTTTCTCCTTTATTTATTCCCCTTTCTCACTACATTTATCTAACTGTTACAGTAACTGTACAGATGAAGATTTTACAGACAAAACAAAGAGTTTATAAAATCTGATGTGTTGTGTTACACAGAGCTGCGCTGTTCTTATTACAAACTGCAGTTTTACACACACAAACGCCTGAATTTCTGCATTTTGCAGTCTGATTAAACTAACATGTGATCAGAGATCAGCTGAGAAACATTCAACAAGTGTCACTTACCCAAAGTTTAACACGGAGGTAGCATCTGCGTCACAACGAGGGACAGAGTGAAGAACCAGAGAGACTTTGACTTTTAATCTCTTTTATCAAAACACGCCAATAATAAAACTGACCTACCCAACACAGATTAAACATCATATTAAAAGTCCTTTTCACAGGTAATGAACCAGTTTAGTCCCTCAAACTACAAACAGCTCCATCTACACACATATTCTGCAACATATCAAGGTTGAAAAACATATAAAAAAACATATATTCTGTTTCTGTACTTCCTTCTGTCTTTGGTGCTGTTGGACCAACACTTGAATTTGTACTCTGGGGATCAATAATAGTTTTATTTAATGTTATAAAGGGAGGATTTACTGCAGGACTTTGGACTGTATTGACCCATAAACTGATAAATCATTGATTTTATATCAAATACACAAATAATAAATGACAAAATAACATTTAGCCCTGAGTTTCACAATTTCTTGTACTTTGAGTATTTGCATCTTGTGTTCCTTTCTCCTTTTACTGCACTACATTTCAGTGGCGGTTCTAGACCAATTTTACTGTTTGGCCAAGGAGGGGCCAGTGTTTAATCAGAGGGGCACATTAAAAATCGTCAAAAATGATATTTAAGCATCAAAACCTTTATTTTAGCTAAAAGTCTCATATTTGGAAGAACTACATTGATTGAAACACTGAGACTCACCAACATTAACAGTTATTTTTGTACGACAATGACATTTCTCATTTTTGTGCACAATTACTTTTTATTTTTATTTTGAAAGTGCAGCACAGTGAGAATGATCTTTATATTTAGCTGTTATTGCACAATTAAACTATTATATAATGTACACATTTTGGGTTCCTTTTGTGTACAATGAGATATTGTTTGAACAAAAAATAGGTCAGAATTGTTCTGTTGTTCATTGTTACAAATTTATCATTTTATTATTAATTTGACACAGGGGCCACAGCAGGGGCCAAGGGCTTCTTCACAGGGGCAGTGGCCCCTGTAGGCCCCTGTGTAGAACCGCCACTGCTACATTTATCTGATAGTTAGGGCCTCGGGGCAATCACACCGAGCACTACTGTTATACTGTGGATTTCTTCTTCTTCCTCTTCCGGACGCAATTTCGTCCCGCTACTAGTCCTACAACTTGAAGAGGTGAAGGACAAATTATATATCAAAACGTGCGGTTTGATCGGGATCGGTGTGCTATTACTTTTCTCTACATAATACGAATTTTTTGTGACGTAAATCGTGAAAAAATGCCAAAAATTTTGTATTGAAATGAATGGGACGGGCGAAAGAAAATGAGCGAAAAAGAACAATAATTGGAGATTTTTAAATGTCTATTTCTCCGGCATAATTTCACCTAGAGACTCCATTTAAACTTTAAACAGTAGACACAAGTCTTGTGTATCAGTGTATTAATCCACGTTTCGATAGGTCATATAGTTTTTTATCAATCCCTGTTCAATGACCATGATCATTTTTGGAGAAATTCTGAGATTATAATGGGTGTGTATTGCACGGAATGTTCGTGTCACAGTGTGTGACATCATTGCCAGAGTGTAGAGGGAGAGAAAAAACTGTCAAAAAATAAATTTGAAAACTGCGCTCCAGGCCGCAAATTCCACTCTACAGAAATAATTTATACATAGAAACGTAGGAAATTTAGTCTTCTCCCTCACAATCCTCTGGTAAAGCTGTCAGAGTTATAGTTTTGGGGTAGGACGCCCAGATGCGCCACCAACACCACCAACAGCCTCATTGGCTCCCATATTAAAAACGCAGGAAGATTTTGGCAAAAGGGATTTGTAACAGTTTTTTTAGATCGCTCTAACAAAGCTATTTTTTTCATTTTTCTTAAAAAAAAACCATATGTAGACGTTCAGGAAGAACTCAGGACGCTCAAAGTGAAGTCGGATCAATGATAGGTATTATGGTTTTGCCAAAAATGCTTTCTGTTCAAGGCCAGAATTTTCAGTTTGTCGACCTCTTGCTGCTCAGTGTGGCAGAACTGTCTCCACCTTCAGTTAATTTCAGTTGATTGCTCTGCTCTGATTGGTCGACTCCACCTGGCCAACTGGTTGCTTAGCTACCACAGCCCCCCCTCCTCCAACACAGACATTTTAACTGAAAACAGTTAACTGTAACTCAACAGACATGGCATTTCTTCATAAAAAATGAGACCTTATAACTTGACCATACATTGTCCAATCTGCCTCAAACTTGTCATGCATGATGATGGTTCATCATTTACCAGTTCTACATAACAATGTTTCATGAATTCCCGCCCTTTTTGATTAGCCACGCCCCCTTTCATAACTAATGAACTGTTTGTCCTAGAAACTTGTATAAGGTGTCAGATTACTCTGCATAGAGTCCCTGTTTAACTGGTGATTGATTACCCCGCCCCTTTTTATTAGCCACGCCCCCTTTTACTAACTCTTGAACCATTTGTCCTGGAGACTTGTATGAGGTGTCAGTGTACTCAGCAGAAAGTCCCTGTTTAATCCCCTCCCCTTTTGATAAGCCACAAGAGTCACGGTCCAGAGGCAAGCACACAATCAAAATTTCTTTAGAAATTTTCTAGTTACTATTACTCTACAGATGAAGATTGTACAGACAAAACAAAGAATTTATAAAATCAGGTGTGTTGTTCTCGTTTAAACTGCCGTATTAAACAAACAAGCGACTACTTTGATGAGTCAGTGTTTTTAGTCATTTTTAAACACTGTTGAATATAAATCATTGTGCTTCTGTTGTTAGAGCAGCGGGTGATCCTGAACATGGAGGCTAACTGTTAGCACAGAGCTGAGCTCTTCTTATTACAAACTGCAGTTTTACACACACAAACGTCTGAATTTCTGCATTTTGCAGTCTGATTAAACTAACATGAGATCAGAGATCAGCTGAGAATCCTAAAACAAGTGTCACTTACCAAAAGTTTAACACGGAGGTAGCATCTGCATCACAACGAGGGACAGAGTGAAGTAACCAGAGAGAGACTTTGACTTTTAATCTCCCTTATAAAACATGTGGAGCGTGATTCTACAGCACTTTATGACACGCTAATAAAAAAACTGACCAACCCAACACAGATTAAACATCATATTAAAAGACCTTTTCACAGGTAGTGAACCAGTTTAGTCCCTCAAACTACAAACAGCTCCATCTACACACATCTTCTGCAACATATCAAGGTTGTTCACAAAAACATATATTCAGTTTCTGGACTTACTTCTGTCTTTGTGCTGCTCCAACACCTGCATTTGTTCTCTGGGATCAATAAACTTTTATCTAATGTTATCAAGGGAGGATTTACTGCAGGACTTTGAACTGCATGGACCTCATAAACTCATAAATTATTGATTTTATATAATAAATACATGGTTTAATAAATGACAGTACAAAATAACATGAAGCACTTTTAATCATCCTTATCAAAACATGTCTACGGAGCGAGTTACAGCACTAGACTGTCCACCCATGTTTCAGCTCACATTGTCCCCATTTAGGACCAACATAGGACTTAAAGCTGGGACAAAAAAGGGTCTTGCATATCTTGCCCAGTTGGAGCCCACCTGACACCTTGTGTAATCCTGCCTTAAACCCACATGGTCAGTTAGCATTCGGCCAACATGGAACCTGTGGACAATCCCACTTGCAACCCATATTTCGGCCCATACTGTCAGTGGCGGTTCCAGACCAGTTTTACTGTGGGGGCCAAGGAGGGGCCAGTGTTTAATCAGAGGGGCACATTAGCACATGAAAAAATGGCAAAGATGATATTTAAGCATTCAAAATCTTTGAATGTCTTGAAAAAGACACAAAATGACCAAAAAAGACACAAAATGAGAAGACAGAATAACCAAAAAAAACCCACAGAAGACATAAAAATGACCAAAAAAGACACAAAATATCTAAAACAGACACAAAAAAGACACATAAATGACACCAATGACAAAAAAGACACAAAATGACAAAAAAAAGACACAAAATAACTAAAAAAGACAACAAAATTAACAAAATGACTTACAAAGACATGTAAAGACATGAAAAGGATTCAAAAATGGACAAAATATCCCTATAAGACTCCAGAGAGTTAAACTATTATACAATGTAACATTCTGGGTTCCTTTTGTGTACAATGAGATATTGTTTGAACAAAAAAAAGGTTAGAATTGTTCCATTGTTCATTGTTATAAATTGATCATTTTATCATTAATTTGACACAGGGGCCACAGCAGGGGCCAAAGGCTTCTTCACAGGGGCAGTGGCCCCTGGAGGCCCCTGTGTAGAACCACCACTGCATACTGTCCCCATGTAGGTCCCACATAGGACTTAAAGCTGGGACCAAGATGAGTCTTGTCTGCTTTGCCCAGCTGGGGCCTACCTAAAACCTTGTGTCATCCTACCTTAAACCCACATGGGCAACTGGCTTGGGGCCACCATGGAACCAGCGGACAATCCCATATGGGTGTGATCTGAGAATCCCATACAGGACCCATTATTTAGCCCACTTTGTACCCACATGGGCCCCACTTAAAAATGTTGGCTGGGTAAGAGGGGCACCGAAAGCTCTGTTTCCAAAAAGTCTGCTGCCTGGTGAAGGGAATGGAGGGATTTGTATGTGGGAGGGAGTATTTTGTCAACATGGTCTCACAGGAATCCGTGAAATAGCCACGGATTTGCTTCACTCAAAATCCGTGGAATAGCCACGGAATCACTCAAATTTCCGTGAAACTGACACGGATTTGGCTACAATGCAAGTTAATGACAGTCACATCCCGTGGCTATTCCAACATACAAAGTGATTATGTACATTCACTGAGTGAATATTTAGAAAATAAAACATATATTTCTCGCTAGAAATGTGATCAAAATCCATTTTTATGCAGAAAAAGTCAAAATATTGATTTTTTCACTATAAATGAGAGAACTGTCCGCCATGTTTTTTGTTCTTACCGCCGGGACCTTGAAAGTCACGTGACTTGGAACAAACCAATAGGAAAAAATATCCATGGAATAGCCACGGGATATTTCGGGTAATTTTACATCATGTTTTTGGTAATTTTAAATTTTTTGGTGATTTTACATGTTTTTTTGGATAATTTTACATATTTTGGGATACTTTAAGATCTCTTTTTGTAATTTTAAATCTTTTTTGTAATTTAACATTTTTTTGGTGATTTTACATCTTTTGGGGATAATTTTACATCTTTTTTTGGTAATTTTACATCTTTTTTGGGGTAATTTTATATTTTTTGTTAGTTTCACATATTTTGGGGGGTAATTTAAAAAAAAAACATTTTGGTAATTTGTACATACACGCCACCAACACGTCATGTTCTCTGTTAAATTACTGCTGAAACAAAACATTTCCTGCTGTTGCTGCTTCGCCTTTCTAACAGCAAGCTAAGAGTCTTTTATTAGCCATGTTCCTATTTATTTCAAAGTGAATTTTAAGCAAAATCTTGGATAAGGATGAATAAAATCTACATCTCAATTTGTGCAGCCCAGGGTGAATCTGTAGCCGTGTTTCCACTAAAGTTGAAGCAAATTTTGAAGCAAATGTGCATTAAAGAAAATGTGAATTAGAGACTTTTCCATCAACTGCATAAACATACTTTGGTAAGAAGATGGCAGTGTAATGCAGTAATCTCAGACAGTGGAAAGAGCTTCTTCTTCTTCTTCTTCTTCTTCTTCTTCTTCTTCTTCTTCTTCTTTTGTTTTTTCCGGCAGAACGGAAACAACTGATCAGTTAAATGTCAGAAGGCATTTGGAAAACGTGTAACGCCCATTTAGCATTTAAACTATATTTTAAAAAAAGACAAAAGAACACCTCAAGCAAGACTAAAAACTTTTATCTGCATTTTCAAAAGTTTTATCGGTAACACTTTACATAACGATCATTTATAAATGATAAACAGATAGTTTATTAATGTTTAATCAACATTCATAAACCGTTTATAGGCCATTTAGAATGGTAAATACATAATGTATTACTGTTTAACTCACTAAATCATTTATAAATGGGATAGAGAGAAATAAAAAAAAAACATCAGCTCAGGATGAAAAACAGTCGAGGCGCCGACCGTAATCGATCAAAGAGACGCAAATAAATGAGTAGAAATTAAGTGTAAAATTAAAAGAGTGAGAGGAGTTCGCTTCACTTTTAAACACTGGGTGTGTGGATCCGAGTGTGTGTGTGTACTTGTACTTCCTACATAGTGAGGACCGCTAAACAGATTTAACCAACAGAGTGAGGACATTTTTGGGAAGTGAGGACATTTTGGCTGGTCCTCACTTCTAGGCCTGTTTAAGGGTAAATACTTTGCTTTAAGGTCCAGGATACAATTGTAGGTGTGTGTGTTTGTGAATACTTGTACTTCCTACATAGTGAGGACCGCTATTTAACCAACAGAGTGAGGACATTTATGGGAAGTGTGGACATTTTTGCCAGTCCTCAGTTCTAGGCCTGACTTTGCTTTAAGGTCCAGGATACAATTGTGTGTGTGTGTGTGTGTGTGTGTGTACTTGTACTTGTACTTCCTGCATAAAGAGGATCGCTAAACGTATTCATCCAACAGAGTGACGACATTTTAGGGATAGTGAGGACATTTTGGCTGGTCCTCACTTCTAGGCCTGACTTTGCTTAAAGGTCCAGGATACAATTGTGGGTGTGTTGGTGTGTGTGTGTGTGTGTGTGTGTGTGTGTGTGTGTGTGTGTGCTTGTACTTCCTACAAAGTGAGGACCGCTAAACATATTCAACCAACAGAGCGAGGACATTTTTGGGAAGTGAGGACATTTTGGCCGGTCCTCACTTCTAGGCCTGTTTGAGGGTAAAGACTTTGCTTTAAGGTCCAGGATACAATTGTGGGTGTGTGTGTGTGTGTGTGTGTGTGTGTGTGTGTGTGTGTGTGTGTGTGTGCTTGTACTTCCTACATAGTGAGGACCGCTAAATGTATTTAACCAGCAGAATGAGGACATTTTAGGGAAGTGAGGACATTTTGGCCGGTCCTCACTTCTAGACCTGTTTGAGGGTAAAGACTTTGCTTTAAGGTCCAGGATACAATTGTGGGTGTGTGTGTTTGTGAATACTTGTACTTCCTACATAGTGAGGACCGCTATTTAACCAACATAGTGACGACATTTAAGGGGAAGTGAGGAAATTTTGGCCGGTCCTCACTTCTAGGCCTGTTTGAGGGTAAATACTTTGCTTTGAGGTCCAGGATACAATTGTAGGTGTGTGTGTTTGTGAATACTTGTACTTCCTACATAGTGAGGACCGCTATTTAACCAACAGAGTGAGGACATTTATGGGAAGTGTGGACATTTTTGCCAGTCCTCAGTTCTAGGCCTGACTTTGCTTTAAGGTCCAGGATACAATTGTGGGTGGGTGTGTGTGTGTGTGTGTGTGTGTGTGTGTGCTTGTACTTCCTACATAATGAGGACCGCTAAACATATTCAACCAACAGAGTAAGGACATTTTTGGGAAGTGTGGACATTTTGACCGGACCTCACTTCTAGGCCTGTTTGAGGGTAAATACTTTGCTTTTAGGTCCAGGATACAATTGTAGGTGTGTGTGTGTATACTTGTACTTCCTACATAGTGAGGACCGGGTGACGTGAGGACATTTTTGGGAAGTGAGGACATTTTGGCAGTTCCTCATTTTTATGCATGATCATTACTAGTTCGACTTATTGTTTGATATATAAAATGGACACAATAGTTTTTTTCAGGACTCGATCTATTGTCATTTACATGCGTGTTTGTTTACATAAGCCATCAACATTTTGGCCAATCGTGCTGCTTCTTTACCTCCCATGTCACTCAGCCTGCTCTGTGCAGGAGGCAGGGCTCACACAAACACACACACACACACACACACACACACACACACACACAGTGCAGACACTAGCCAGCTGAAGCACAGTGAGTGTGTTACTCAAAGCTAAATTTCCCGACGGCTGCACAACTCCAGAAAGTTTGGTGGAATAAATGGAATTGGTTTAAAAGCCGTTGTGGTGTGGGAACATTTTTTCAGATTCCAGCCGAATGAGCGAGCAGAACCCAGTAACGTCAACCTGCTGGTATGAGAACAGTGGCAATGCAAACTGGCAATACAACAAACCTGGAAATGTTTTTTTTTTTTTTGAGTAATATTTTTATTGCATGTTCCAATATAGACAAAAACAACAAACAACAAACTGTGGCCACAAAAAAACAAATATCCAACTACTTATTATGCAATACAGACAATACAATGAAAATGCTCGGTCCCATTACAATTATATACATCTAAATATATACATCTGGGAAAAAAAGAGTAGTAAGTAGTAAAAAAAACTATTTTTACAATAATCTCAATTTCCATTTCGAGAGAAAATTATGTATTTTGAAAGGAAAAAAATATATATATTAAAAATAATAATAATTATACGTAAAGTAATGTCCTGCCTTATAACCCAAAAACATCAGTTAGCCTGTTTCCCTTATTGCCATCTACCATCCCATTTAAATTCAATAGTTGTGAGTGTTGAAGAAGGGTGCCCAGATGAAGTCAAATATCACTTTGCCAGCCCCCAATTGTTGGAGGTGCATTATCAATCCATCTGAGCAATATATTCTTTCAAGCAGCAAATGTGAGAATACTGAGCAGCTTTGATCTCTAATGAGACCCTTTAAGATGAGGACTGGGTAAACCGAGAAGCAGAACCTGTGGATCACTTGACATTTGAAACACAAACGCTAGCCCGCTAGCCTGTATCAATCACATTGCAGTTAAACAAATCAAATAAATGAATGATACACGTTTTAGTTGGTCTCTCTCAATAGCACTGAGTTGGTCTTGTTGGTCAGATAATAATAACCCTAACGTTTTACAGTCAACCCTATTTTGGTGCAAAATACAGACATAAAAGTAGCACAGTCAATGTCAGCAAATATGAACACGATTACATAAACAAAAGATGGCACTCAAGATGAAGTGTATAGACAGCATAGTGAGCATTTATAAGCATTGAACAAAAAAGAAAAAAGATATACTTAAAGTGTTTCCAGTGAAACAAGGAAAATGTTGATCATCATCACGGACAAATGAAAGTTTTGTGTTTGAGTCTGAGACAGATCTGCTTTACATTGCAGGTTGTGAGTGATGGTGAGCAGACTGAAATGATTTCACTCAGCAGAGTTTCTGTCCACAGAAGAGAGTCTCAGACCTGCAGAGGACACAGAGACACTGAAGAACCAGGTGACCAGATCCTGAACCCAGGATAAAGAGGTTCAGTGAATGTGGTGTTGAAGGTGTGGAGGTGGATCAGTGAGTCAGAGGAGACTCTGTAGAAGGACAGAGAGCCAGCAGGACAGTCCACATACACTGCTACTCTACCAGAGGAGGAGGAGGAGGAGGAGGAGGAGAGGTCTGTTCTAATGTTATTGTGGCAGACAAAGTAATCTTCATCAGAGCACCTCAGACTCCAGGACTGATCATTCCCTCCAAACACAAAGTCATAACTGTCTCTTCCCCTGCCAATTCCCCTGTAACACACTGAGATATCAACTTTTCCTCTCCACTCAACCTCCCAGTAACAGCGACCAGTCCGACCAATTCTACACAGCACCTGAGGATACCAGTCAAATCTGTCTGGATGATCAGGATATGGCTGATCCTCCTCCACACGTGTCACCTTCGTGTTGCTGTCAGACAGTTTGAGTTTTCTGTTTGCTGCGTTTGTGTCCAGTTCCAGTTTACAGACATCTGATGGAGAGAACAAGACACAAAACAGCAGCAGGTTATCATCTGTTGATTTTATTAACAACTTTACTGACAATTAGTGAAAGAATATCATTCAAACTTTCACAATTTAACAGTAAGTTAACATGTGAGTCAACATGTCATACCTCACACACAATTACAATATTTCATGTCTTTACTGACCACATCATCACACATCACAACATTAATAGTGCGGGTGGAAATAGTAAGTGAATCCTTGGACTTAATAACTGGTCCAACCTCCTTTGGCAGCAATAACCTAAACCAAATGCTTCTGGTAGCTGCTGATCAGACCTGCACAACGTTCAGAAGGAATTTTGGACATTCTTCCTGACAGAACTGCTTCAGCTCAGTCATAATCTTAGGTTAACTGGACGTAAAAGTACCAGGAAACAAAGTCCGCTTTATGTTGGCTGCACTGTTCATGAAATGTATTTATTAGTTTTGTTGGATCACTGTGTTCCCTTTCTTTGTGTTTGTGGATTTTAAATGGATTGATTGAATTCTAACATCTTTCCAGCCACACTGACTGAAAACAGAATGTGAAATCTGCTGTAACATGTGCAGAGTTCTAATGAATTAAGCTGAAACACACTCACACTTCCTCAGACCAGGTTTCAACCACTGCAGTCCACTATGGTCCATCCTGTAGGAAGAGACACAGACACATTCGACTTCATATCATCATTGAATGTGAACCAGAGACACTCAGTTAGAGACAGAGACAGAGTGAGAGCTGCTGTGTGTCCACCTGCCTGTCCATACCTGAGAGTTTTCAGTCTCCAGTGTGGATCCATCAGTCCAGCAGACAGACACTTCTCTCCTGAGTCTCCTGGATGATTGTATCTCAGGTCCAGCTCTTTCAGATGGGAGGGGTTGGAGCTCAGAGCTGAGGCCAGCGAAGCACAGCCTTCCTCTGTGATCATACAGCCTGACAGACTAAACACACACACACACACAGTAAGCGTAAACCTTGCTAGATGTTCATAACTGTAACACTAATGGAGCTCAAAATAAAACAGCTGTAAGCTTCTAAAAAACAGTTGAATTCTGACCTGAGAGTTTCCAGTCTGCAGTGCGGACTCTTCAGTCCAGCAGAAAAATGCTGCACTCCTGAATCCTGCAGTTCGTTGTTACTCAGGTCCAGGTGTCTCAGACTAGAGGACTGGGAGCTGAGGACTGAGGACAGAGCTTCACAGCTTCTCTCTGAGAGCATACAGGCACCAAGCCTGGAAAAGGAATCAGCAAAACATGATAACAAATGCAAACAATGGAAACTACATTTAATCTGGATAGTTATGTGTGCACCTACAGAGCTTTGTTGGAGACTTTGACCAGCGGCAGCAGCCTGAGAAGAGCCTCCTCTGAAGCAGAGTATTTCTTCAGGTCAAACACGTCCAGATCTGTTTCTGATGACAGTAAGATGAAGACCAGAGCTGACCAGTGAGCAGGAGACAGTTTATCTGTGGAGAGACTTCCTGATCTCATGGACTGTTGGATCTGCTCCACTAGAGAATGGTCATTCAGTTCATTCAGACAGTGGAACAGGTTGATGCTTCTCTCTACATACAGATCCCCACTGATCTTCTTCTTGATGTATTCAACTGTTTTCTGATTGGTCTTTGAGTTACTTCCTGTTTGTCTCAGCAGGCCTCTGAGGAGAGTTTGATTGGTCTCCAGAGAAAGACCCAGGAGGAAGCGGAGGAACAAGTCCAGATGTCCATTTGGACTCTGTAAGGCCTTGTCAACAGCACTCTGGTAGAGACGTGTTGGTTCAGGTTTGTTTAGTAGTAGGATAAACCAGTTGGAGGTTGTTTGTTTTTCTTCCATCAGATTGACTCCAGAGTTGAAGAAGGTCAGATGGACATGAAGAGCAGCCAGAAACTCCTGAACACTCAGATGGACAAAGCAGAACACCCTGTCCTGGTACAGTCCTCTCTCCTCTCTAAAGACCTGTGTAAACACTCCTGAATACACTGAGGCTGCTGTGATATCGATGCCACACTCTGTCAGGTCTGAGTCATAGAAGATCAGGTTCCCTTTCTGCAGCTGATCAAAAGCAAGTTTTCCCAGAGACTCGATCATCTTCCTGCTCTCTGGACTCCAGTGTGGATCCGTCTCAGCTCCTCCATCATATTTGATGTTCTTTATTTTGGACTGAACCACCAGGAAGTGGATGTACATCTCAGTCTGGGTCTTGGGCAGCTCTCCTCCCTCTCTGGTTTTCATCAGCTCCTCCAGAACTCCAGCAGAGATCCAGCAGAAGACTGGGATGTGGCACATGATGTGGAGGCTTCGTGATGTCTTGATGTGGGAGATGATCCTGCCGGCCTGCTCCTCATCTCTGAATCTCTTCCTGAAGTACTCCTCCTTCTGTGGGTCAGTGAACCCTCTGACCTCTGTCACCATGTCAACGCAGTCAGCAGGGATCTGATTGGCTGCTGCAGGTCGTGTGGTTATCCAGAGGCGAGCAGAGGGAAGCAGTTTCCCCCTGATGAGGTTTGTCAGCAGCACATCCACTGAGGTGGACTCTGTGACATCAGTCAGGGTCTCAGTGTTGTTGAAGTCCAGAGGAAGTCGACACTCATCCAGACCGTCAAAGATGAACATAACATCAAACTCTTCAAACCGTGCTTCTTTGGTTTCAGGGAAGAAGTGATGAACAAGTTCCACCAAGCTGAACTTTTTCTCTTTCAGCACATTCAACTCTCTGAAAGTGAATGGAAATGTGAAGTGGGTGTCCTGGTTGGTTTTGTCTTCAGCCCAGTCCAGAGTGAACTTCTGTGTTAAGACTGTTTTCCCAATGCCAGCCACTCCCTTTGTCAGCACTGTTCTGATTGGTTCATGTCTTCCTGGTGAGGCTTTAAAGATGTCTTCTCGTCTGATTGTTGTTTCTGGTCTGGCTGGTTTCCTGGATGCTGTTTCAATCTGTCTGACCTCATGTTCCTTATTGACCTCTGCAGTCCCTCCCTCTATGATGTAGAGCTCTGTGTAGATCTGATTCAGAAGGGTTGGGTTTCCTGCTTTAGAAACCCCCTCAAACACACACTGGAACTTCTTCTTCAAGTTAGACTTCAGGCTGCGTCGGCCCACTGCAGCACGAGTTCCTGAATGAACAAACAACAGATGAAATCAGTGAGTGCATCCTTTAATGCAACATGTGAGTGTGACTGTAGAGTTTTTGCTCCTCGGACAGTTTTATTTGGCTCATCAGGACAAACAGCTTGTGATCTGATACAGATGTGTTCAGTATATGCACTGCAGAAATTGGAAATGTAAACATTGCCTATGTTGCTTCCATTTCATCTTTTATCATATTAAATCTTAGAGAATTCCACTTACTGCTCTGCAGACAGTCAGCCAGCTCCTCCTGCTTCATTCTTCTCAGGAAGTGAAGTGTGATCTTCAGAAACTCCACTCTGCTTCTCCTCCTCTGCTCCTCATCCTCACCCTCCAACTCCTCCTCATCCTCCCTCTGACTCTCTAAGCATTCTGGGTAATCTGGACTCAGAACCTTCTGCATCTTCTTCAGCTCGTTCTTCACAAAAGTGACGATGTCCTCCTCCAGCAGCTGGAACAGAATATTATATAAACAACACAATCAAACGAAAATCCCAGAAGCAAACATAGCTCCATGTTGGGCAGACTAACAGTCCATTTGTCTAAACAGTGCAGCATGGAAATGATTGTGACCAGAATAGGTGTAAAAGTAGCTGTTGTACATGTACAGACCCTAAATATGGAATCCAGGTGCGTTTGATGCTGCTGGGCAGAGTGACCACTGGGAACCTCTGAGCTCTCCTGGTCCACTCTGTGGAGGAATCATGAAGATTGAGCTCACATTACGTCCGTAAAGATCCATGAGGAGATGTAAGGAGGTGAACAGTGAATCAGATGACTCTGATCCCAATGAGAATTAACAGCTCAGTCTGCAGCTTTTTGTAGCTTTCAGCTCACTTGTTTCTTCACCAGTCAATTGAGTCCCAACAGCTCTCATCAACCCTCCATCATATAACTCTCCCTCAATGTTCACTGCTGAAGTGCCCTAGAGCAAGACACCCAAAACCTCCAGCTGCTCTAGTGGAGCTGCTCAGTGTCACACTGGTTGTACTGGGCAGATCCCAGTGTGAATGTGTTTGACTTAGACTTTTGGTGCTTTGAGAACTTCATCTGAGCCAGTAAAGGTTTAGAAACTGGAGATCTCACAACTAAGAGTCGGATTGAAAAACACATGATTTTTGTCTTTTATCAAACCTCACCTTTGATCAACATAGTGGCGTTCATCTTTGAAGAAAAAAGGAGTACCCTTAGACTGGCCACTCTTCATGGACACAGAGCTGGGTTCAGGTTTTTCGATTTTCCTCCTGATAGAAAAACAAGATAAATTCTGCTCTGAACCTACAAGAAACAACACGGCTTGCATCATTCATAATCAATATTCTATTTGGACATGTTTAGTGTTATTTGAGCCCCTTAGACGGGCCATCTGAACATTTTGTCCCAATTTTTGTATCTGAGAGGTTGTAGTAGATCCAGTTTTCAAGCTACTCGTTCTGCTGATCCAACTGAGAATCAACAGCTCAGTCTGCAGCTTTTTATCGCTTTCAGCTCACTGTTTTCTGCACCAGTCAGTTTGGTTTAGTCCCAAAAGCACTCATCAACCCTCCATATTAATCTCCATGACTGTTCACTGCTGTAGTCCTCATGAGCAAGACACCTAGAACCTCACAACCCCAGAACTTCATCTGTGTCAGTAAAGGTTTAGAAACTGGAGATCTCACAACTAAGAGTTGGATGAAAAACACATGATTTTGTCTTTTATCAAACCTCACCTTTGATCAACATAGTGGCGTTCATCTTTAAAGAAAAAAGGAGTACCCTTGGACTGGTCACTCTTCATGGACACAGAGCTGGGTTCAGGTTTTTCGATTTTCCTCCTGATAGAAAAACAAGATAAATTTTGCTCTGAACCTACAAGAAACAACACGGCTTGCATCATTCATAATCAATATTCTATTTGGACATGTTTAGTGTTATTTGAGCCCCTTAGACGGGCCATCTGAACTTTCGTCCCCATTTTTGTATCTAAGAGGTTGAAGTAGATCCAGTTTCCAAGCTACTCGTTCTGCTGATCTAACTGAGAATCAACCGCTCACTCTGCAGCTTTTTGTCGCTTTCAGCTCACTGTTTTCTTCACCAGTCAGTTTGGTTTAGTCCCAACAGCTCTCATCAACCCTCCATAATATAACTCTCCCTCCCTCTTCACTGCTGAATTGCCCTAGAGCAAGACACCCAGAACCTCCAGCTGCTCCATTGGAGCTGCTTGGTGTCACACTGGTTGTACTGGGCAGATCCCAGAGTGAATGTGTTTGACTTAGACTTTTGGTGCTTTGAGAACTTCATCTGAGCCAGTAAAGGTTTAGAAACTGGAGATCTCACAACTATGAGTCGGATTGAAAAACACATGATTTTTGTCCTTTATCAAACCTCACCTTTGATCAACATAGTGGCGTTCATCTTTGAAGAAAAAAGGAGTACCCTTAGACTGATCACTCTTCATGGACACACAGCTGGGTTCAGGTTTTTCCAGTTTTCTCCTAATATAAAAACAAGATAAATTCTGCTCTGAACCTACAAGAAACAACACGGCTTGCATCATTCATAATCAATATTCTATTTGGACATGTTTAGTGTTATTTGAGCCCCTTAGACGGGCCATCTGAACATTTTGTCCCAATTTTTGTATCTGAGAGGTTGTAGTAGATCCAGTTTTCAAGCTACTCGTTCTGCTGATCCAACTGAGAATCAACAGCTCAGTCTGCAGCTTTTTATCGCTTTCAGCTCACTGTTTTCTGCACCAGTCAGTTTGGTTTAGTCCCAAAAGCACTCATCAACCCTCCATATTAATCTCCATGACTGTTCACTGCTGTAGTCCTCATGAGCAAGACACCTAGAACCTCACAACCCCAGAACTTCATCTGTGTCAGTAAAGGTTTAGAAACTGGAGATCTCACAACTAAGAGTTGGATGAAAAACACATGATTTTGTCTTTTATCAAACCTCACCTTTGATCAACATAGTGGCGTTCATCTTTGAAGAAAAAAGGAGTACCCTTGGACTGGTCACTCTTCATGAACACACAGCTGGGTTCAGGTTTTTCGATTTTCCTCCTGATAGAAAAACAAGATAAATTTTGCTCTGAATCTACAAGAAACAACACGGCTTGCATGATTCCTAATCAATATGCTATTTAGACATGTTTTAGTTTTATTTGAACCCTTTAGAAGGGCCATCTGAACTTTCGTCCCCATTTTTGTATCTAAGAGGTTGTAGTAGATCCAGTTTCCAAGCTACTCGTTCTGCTGATCTAACTGAGAATCAACCGCTCACTCTGCAGCTTTTTGTAGCTTTCAGCTCACTTGTTTCTTCACCAGTCAATTGGGTCCCAACAGCTCTCATCAACCCTCCATATAACTCTCCCTCACTGTTCACTGCTGAAGAGCCCTAGAGCAAGACACCCAGAACCTCCAGCTGCTCCATTGGAGCTGCTTGGTGTCACACTGGTTGTACTGGGCAGATCCCAGTGTGAATGTGTTTGACTTAGACTTTTGGTGCTTTGAGAACTTCATCTGAACCAGTAAAGGTTTAGAAACTGGAGATCTCACAACTAATAGTCGGATGAAAAACACATGATTTTGTCTTTTATCAAACCTCACCTTTGATCAACATAGTGGCGTTCATCTTTGAAGAAAAAAGGAGTACCCATAGACTTGTCACTCTTCATGGACACACAGCTGGGTTCAGGTTTTTTTATTTTCCTCCTGGTAGAAAAACAAGATAAATTCTGCTCTGAATCTACAATAAACAACACAGCTTGCATGATTCCTAATCAATATGCTATTTAGACATGTTTTAGTTTTATTTGAACCTTTTAGGCGGGCCATCTGAACCTTTCGTCCCCATTTTTGTATCTAAGAGGTTGTAGTAGATCCAGTTTTCAAGTTACTCGTTCTGCTGATCTGAGAATCAACAGCTCAGTCTGCAGCTTTTTGTCGCTTTCAGCTCACTGTTTTCTGCACCAGTCAGTTTGGTTTAGTCCCAAAAGCTCTCATCAACCCTCCATATAACTCTCCCTCACTGTTCACTGCTGAAGAGCCCTAGAGCAAGACACCCAGAACCTCCAGCTGCTCCAGTGGAGCTGTTTGGTGTCACACTGGTTGTACTGGGCAGATCCCAGTGTGAATGTGTTTGACTTATATTAGACTTTTGGTGCTTTGAGAACTTCATCTGAGCCAGTAAAGGTTTAGAAACTGGAGATCTCACAACTAATAGTTGGATTGAAAAACACATGATTTTGTCTTTTATCAAACCTTACCTTTGATCAACAGAGTGGCGTTCATCTTTGAAGAAAAAAGGAGTACCCATAGACTTGTCACTCTTCATGGACACACAGCTGGGTTCAGGTTTTTCCAGTTTTCTCCTAATAGAATCACAAGATAAATTCAGCCAGAAAGGTACAGTGCAGTAACCTTTTCTACAAATCATGATCATCATTTAGTTTAGACACTCCTCAATGTATAGTTTAAAACTGTATATAAGGAGAGAACACTATGTATACATTCAGTAGTTGAGTGTCTGATGTGAATAATGATGGTGGAGTGATTTGAGTGCCGAGCTCTGACATGAAGAGTCCTGGGGCCTTATGTATCAAAGTGCGTACGCACAAAAACATTGCATACGCTGTTCCCACACACGGCACATGATGAAAAGTGAACTTGCGTTGAGAATATGCGGTGCACCGCAAACTTTTGTATGGCAGAAACTACTGTCTTTTACGCTCTATTTAAAATGTGGTTGTTGGGTTTTTTTTACATCAAAACTAAAACTACACCAACTGCCATTGTGTTCACAGTTTATAGCTCTCTGACAATGGAGGAAAATCTCCATGATTTTTATCATCTATTATTATATTTTATATTTCACCTGCATACTGCTGCTTACTTGTGCAATAATAGTATGTTGAAGTCTGTATATTTTTAAGTCTGTTTATTTTTTAAGATTGTATATTTTCTTGAGTCTATATATTTTTGCTATTTCCACTATTTTAATATTTACTGAATTTCCCTCCAGGGATCAATAAAGTATTTCTGATTCTGATCAATATGGAGCGCAATATAAACCTAGTGAAACAAATTCTTCACAGATAACATGCCTAAATCACTGTGTCAAAGTCCCGATCACTGACTGTTTCCTCTTTGGTTTAACATGGTGCACAGCAATTCATGACGCACAGATACCTCTCTCCCCTGAGAAAAAACATGTGTGGGAAATCCTTTCAGAATGAGTCAGGTGTGGTGCATATTTGATCCCGCAGGTGATGATTAATTAGGAAAAAGGTACAGGCAAAGTGTGGCGTATAAACTGATGCGTAAAAATGATTTTGGCATGCGTTACGCAAAGGCTGCTCTGTTGGCTCTGGATAACAGAGACAACGGTAGATCTTAGACGGACCGAGAGTTTAGGGACACTTCTGCCATGGTGTGGATCTCTGTGACACCTTATTGCTGATCCAAGACGTTGAATTGCCATTGTTTCTAGATAATCAGCGGGTATGCCGGCGGATTTATAGTCATTTGTATGTCATCTGCGTATTCATTTGCTGGAGGAGCCGGGGCGTGGTTGGTGGCACGTGCAT
Source organism: Centropristis striata (assembly GCF_030273125.1). Taxonomy (NCBI): domain Eukaryota; kingdom Metazoa; phylum Chordata; class Actinopteri; order Perciformes; family Serranidae; genus Centropristis; species Centropristis striata. The sequence goes on along the minus strand of NC_081519.1, from coordinate 1,215,546 downwards.
GTGCGCTCAGTTCCACGCTGGTTGGGATGTATCAAGGAAAGGTGCGCAGAACCTGGCGTAAGCACAGTTTGATACATGTGAAGGTGAGTTTGCGTACATACTTTCCTAGTTTTGGGAGTAGGCCATCTTTCAGTATGAAAGCTGCGCACTCTTTGATACATGAGGCCCCTGGACAGTTAAAGATCCTCAACTCACCTCTTAGCTTTGGTCTGGCTGTCATGTTCCCCACACAGAGTAGTTTCAGAGGGAGGGTCTCCCTCCTCGCTGTCCTCCCACTGATCCATAGCAGAGTCCACACCTGCAGAGAGAGATTTACTCTGTCACTACAACAACAACAACAACAACAACAGTGACGATATTCTCTGGTCAGCTCAGAGTCTTTGTATCTTCAGCTTCAGAACTCAGTTCCCCAGGATCCCTCACAGTTTCACACCTATGTATGAGGACCTCATTAGTCAGAAGGACCTCTTTCACAACAGGGGTCTCCAGGTTATAAACCCAAGACACAGCATATAACAGAGATTACATTTGCACATTAATCCGGTCTCAGCATAAACCTTGACTCTGTTGATTGTTATGTCATATTTTTAAGTCTCAATCTGTCCATTTTTCCCCAAAAAATGTCACCACGAGTAACCATTTCAAAGGGTTATTTTTCGATATGGCATGCCCCCAGACCCCCTCGCATTGCTAGGTGACCAACTCACATCATTGTTGCTACAAAAAAAATATAGGGGAAACACTGCTTGGAATAAACAGTGTTTTCTTTTACTTTGCTTTGTTAAAAAAATAAATGCTTTTATAATATGTTGCACATATTTGTGACAAAATTAGTGTTTATTATTATTTTAATGTCTTATTATTATTATTATTATTATTATTATTATTATTATTAATTATTTGAAACAAGCAACTAAAATGAGCAGGTTTAGACAACAACAACACTTAGTTAGCAATAATAACCATGTTTTAACAGTAATAATTGTTGGGATTTACTCTGCCTCACACCTGAGCACCACTTATGTGGGTCAGAAGTTATTAATAATTATCAACATTTATTATTATATAAAATATTATGACTTCATTTACTCTGGGTCACCTCTGGATGGGGCACCTATCATGTAACTGTTTTATCAGATTAACTTTAATTAAATTTTCCACTGGATAAATGACTGTATTGATGTATTATAGTAGATGGAATCAGATTACTCCTTACTTAATGTTATAAAGGGAGGATTTACTGCAGGACTTTGAACTGCATGGACCTCGTAAACTGGTAAATGTTTGATTTTATATCATAAATACATGGTTTAATAAATTACAGTACAAAATAACATGAAGCATTTTTGTAGTTTTACAGTTTCTTCTACTTTGAGTATTTCCATCTTGTGTTCCTTTCTCCTTTATTTATTCTCCTTTCTCACTACATTTATCTAACTGTTACAGTAACTGTACAGATGAAGATTTTACAGACAAAACAGAGAGATGTGACACAGAGCTGCGCTCTTCTTATTACAAACTACAGTTTTACACACACAAACGCCTGAATTTCTGCTTTTTGCAGTTTGATTAAACTAACATGTGATCAGAGATCAGCTGAGAATCATTCAACAAGTGTCACTTACCCAAAGTTTAACACAGAGGTAGCATCTGCGTCACAACGAGGGACGGAGTGAAGTAACCAGAGAGAGACTTTGACTTTTAATCTCCCTTATAAAACACGTCTATGGATCTAGTCTACAGCACTTTATGACACGCTAATAAAAAAACTGACCAACCCAACACAGATTAAACATCATATTAAAAGTCCTTTTCACAGGTAATGAACCAGTTAAGTCCCTCAAACTACAAACAGCTCCATCTACACACATATTCTGCAACATATCAAGGTTGAAAAACATATAAAAAAACATATATTCTGTTTCTGTACTTCCTTCTGTCTTTGTGCTGTTGGACCAACACTTGAATTTGTTCTCTGGGGATCAATAAAGTTTTATTTAATGTTATAAAGGGAGGATTTACTGCAGGACTTTGGACTGTATTGACCCATAAACTGATAAATTATTGATTTTATATCAAATACACAAATAATAAATGATAGTAGAAAATAACATTTAGCCCTGAGTTTCACAATTTCTTGTACTTTGAGTATTTGCATCTTGTGTTCCTTTCTCCTTTTACTGCACTACATTTATCTGATAGTTAGGGCCTCGGGGCAATCACACCGAGCACTACTGTTATACTGTGGATTTCTTCTTCTTCCTCTTCCGGACGCAATTTCGTCCCGCTACTAGTCCTACAACTTGAAGAGTTGCAGGACAAATTATATATCAAAACGTGCGGTTTGATCGGGATCGGTGTGCTATTACTTTTCTCTACAGAATACGAATTTTTTGTGACGTAAGTCGTGAAAAAATGCCCAAAATTTTGCATTGAAATGAATGGGACGGGCGAAAGAAAATGAGCGAAAAAGAACAATAATTGGAGATTTTTAAATGTCTATTTCTCCGGCATAATTTCACCTAGAGACTCCATTTAAACTTTAAACAGTAGACACAAGTCTTGTGTATCAGTGTATTAATCCACGTTTCGATAGGTCATATAGTTTTTTATCAATCCCTGTTCAATGACCATGATCATTTTTGGAGAAATTCTGAGATTATAATGGGTGTGTATTGCACGGAATGTTCGTGTCACAGTGTGTGACATCATCGCCAGAGTGTAGAGGGAGAGAATAAACTGTCAAAAAATTCATTTGAAAACTGGCCGCAAATTCCACTCTACAGAAATAATTTATACATAGAAACGTAGGAAAATTTGTCTTCTCCCTCACAATCCTCTGGTAAGGCTGTCAGAGTTATAGTTTGGGCGTAGGATGCACAGATGATCCACCAACACCACCAACAGCCTCATTGGCTCCCATATTAAAAACGCAGGATTAGCCACGCTCCCTTTCATAACTAATGAACTGTTTGTCCTAGAAACTTGTATAAGGTGTCAGTGTACTCGGAATAGAGTCCCTGTTTAACTGGTGATTGATTACCCCGCCCCTTTTTATTAGCCACGCCCCCTTTTACTAACTCTTGAACCATTTGTCCTGGAGACTTGTATGAGGTGTCAGTGTACTCAGCAGAAAGTCCCTGTTTAATCCCTGCCCCTTTTGATAAGCCACAAGAGTCACGGTCCAGAGGCAAGCACACAATCAAAATTTCTTTAGAAATTTTCTAGTTACTATTACTCTACAGATGAAGATTGTACAGACAAAACAAAGAATCTATAAAATCAGGTGTGTTGTTCTAGTTTAAACTGCCGTATTAAACAAACAAGCGACTACTTTGATGATTAAGTTTTTTCAGTCATTTTTAAACACTGTTGAATATAAATCATTGTGCTTCTGTTAGAGCAGCTGGTGATCCTGAACATGGAGGCTAACTGTTAGCACAGAGCTGAGCTCTTCTTATTACAAACTGCAGTTTTACACACACAAACGCCTGAATTTCTGCATTTTGCAGTTTGATTAAACTAACATGTGATCAGAGATCAGCTGAGAATCCTAAAACAAGTGTCACTTACCCAAAGTTTAACACGGAGGTAGCATCTGCATCACAACGAGGGACAGAGTGAAGTAACCAGAGAGACTTTGACTTTTAATCTCTCTTATCAAAACGTGTCTATGGGGCGAGTCTACAGCACTTTATGACACGCTAATAAAAAAACTGACCAACCCAACATAGATTAAACATCATATTAGAAGTCCTTTTCACAGGTAGTGAACCAGTTTAGTCCCTCAAACTACAAACAGCTCCATCTAAACACATCTTCTGCAACATTTCAAGGTTGTTCAAAAAACATATATTCAGTTTCTGGACTTCCTTCAGTCTTTGTGCTGCTCCAACACCTGCATTTGTTCTATTGGGATCAATAAACTTTTATTTATTGTTATAAAGGGAGGATTTACTGCAGGACTTTGGAATGCATGGACCTCATAAACTGATAAATGTTTGATTTGAAATCATAAATACATGGTTTAATAAATGACAGTACAAAATAATATGAAGCACTTTTAATCATCCTTATCAAAACATGTCTACGGAGCGAGTTACAGCACTAGACTATCCACCCATGTTTCAGCTCACATTGTCCCCATTTAGGACCAACATACGACTTAAAGCTGGGACAAAAAAGGGTCTTGCATATCTTGCCCAGTTGGAGCCCATCTGACACCTTGTGTAATCCTGCCTTAAACCCACATGGTCAGTTAGCATTGGGCCAACATGGAACCTGTGGACAATCCCACTTGCAACCCATATTTTGGCCCATACTGTCAGTGGCGGTTCCAGACCAGTTTTACTGTGGGGGCCAAGGAGGGGCCAGTGTTTAATCAGAGGGGCACATTAGCACATGAAAAAATGGCAAAGATGATATTTAAGCATTCAAAATCTTTGAATGTCTTGAAAAAGACACAAAATGACCAAAAAAGACACAAAATGAGAAGACAGAATAACCAAAAAAAAAACCCACAGAAGACATAAAAATGACCAAAAAAGACACAAAATAACTAAAACAGACACAAAAAAGACACATAAATGACACCAATGACAAAAAAGACACAAAATGACAAAAAAAAGACACAAAATAACTAAAAAAGACAACCAAATTAACAAAATGACTTACAAAGACATGTAAAGACATGAAAAGGATTCAAAAATGGACAAAATATCCCTATATGACTCCAGAGAGTTAAACTATTATACAATGTATAATATTCCTGCATACTGTCCCCATGTAGGTCCCACATAGGACTTAAAGCTGGGACCAAGATGAGTCTTGTCTGCTTTGCCCAGCTGGGGCCTACCTAAAACCTTGTGTAATCCTACCTTAAACCCACATGGGCAACTGGCTTGGGGCCACCATGGAACCCGCGGACAATCCCATATGGGTGTGATCTGAGAATCCCATACAGGACCCATTATTTAGCCCACTTTGTACCCACATGGGCCCCACTTAAAAATGTTGGCTGGGTAAGAGGGGCACTGAAAGCTCTGTTTCCAAAAAGTCTGCTGCCTGGTGAAGGGGATGGAGCTAGGTACTGGGGGTCAAGGGAATGGAGGGATTTGTATGTGGGAGGGAGTATTTTGTCAACATGGTCTCACAGGAATCCGTGAAATAGCCACGGATTTGCTTCACTCAAAATCTGTGGAATAGTCACAGAATCACTCAAATTTCCGTGAAACTGACACGGATTGGCTACAATGCAAGTTAATGACAGTCACATCCCGTGGCTATTCCAACATACAAAGTGATTATGTACATTCACTGAGTGAATATTTAGAAAATAAAACAAATATTTCTCGCTAGAAATGTGATCAAAATCCATTTTTATGCAGAAACTAAGTCAAAATATTGATTTTTCCACTAAAAATGAGAGAACTGTCGGCCATGTTTTTTGTTCTGACCGCCGGGACCTTGAAAGTCACGTGACTTGGAACAAACCAATAGGAACAAATATCCATGGAATAGCCACGGGATATGACTGTCATTAACTTGCATTGTAGCGAAATCCATGTCAGTTTCACGGAAATTTGAGTGATTCCGTGGCTATTCCACGGATTTTGAGTTAAGCAAATCCGTGGCTATTTCACGGATTCCTGTGAGACCAGGTTCATTTTGTAGTCGATGCAGGATTTGATAGCCCTAACCCTGCAGTAGAGGGTTTGGTTCTAATGTACATCTGTGTTGTTTGTGTAAGAGCAGAAGTTGAGGCCATGTTGATATATTTGTACATAGTGAAGAGGAGGGGTCCAAGCACAGATCCTTGTGGGACGCCTTGGTTGACCAGGGCAGGGGTTGTTAGTTTAAACAAGCCTAAAACTAGCTCAATTAACTTAGAAGTAGCTTTAAAGTACCGTACAACCTAACTAGCTCACAACTAGTTTACAACTAACTTACAGCTAGCTTAACTATCTTACAACTTGCCCGATTAGCTTAACTTGGATCTTATTGGGGTTTTTTAATCTGGCTGTTTATCAGCTTTGTACCTGCAGGATATTACTTATACTATGGCCCAAAACTGGACCTACAACATTACTATTAATGTAAAAAAAAAAAAAAGAAAAAGGCATAAATAATGAGTGAGTAAAAAAAAAAAAGAGTCACATCTTCCTATGCTTCATTTACTGCAAGTAAAATACTTTTTTTATAGAAAGGTTCGAAGAAATGAGATTTAGGATATTCAATATTTTATACAAACCTGAGAATATGGATGAATACTGAATAAAATGCTAAGAACCCATTTTCTTGCAATACATAGGTCATTAAAACACAAGGAATACACAAACAAACCTGTCAGGAACACAGGTGTTTTTGTTTCATTTATCTAGGATATTTTAATATTTCTTTTCCACAATTCAATTACAATGTTTAATATTCTTGAGATTTAAAAATGAATGCTGTTGAAAAGGATGTACTTGGATCATTATGGTCTTGTATCTTTATATAAGTGGTTAAATGGTCCTAAAATTACATCAACGATACTATCGTGATAGTTTCTGGGAAAGTATATCGTCCTACAAAATGTGTTGTCGTGACTTTTTAAGGTTACAATTGTACAATGTGTGTGTGTGTGTGTGTGTGTGTGTGTGTGTGTGTTTGATGTCTCTTTGATGTCGTACATTTCATAACTGAAGGTTGAAGGCTTTGAATAAAGTCAAATAATCATTAATTTCTAACACCACACTGTGACTCTTATTCTTGCTTTTATTCCTGTTTAATTCAATTTTTATATTTGATTCTCTTTGGTCTTTAATAACTGTCAACCTGTCTGTAAATGTCCTTTTGTAAAGTGTTGATTTTGAGCTTTTACTGTTTTATAAAAAGACCTTTAAATTGTGTTATTGCCATAACCTACCTTGCCTTGCCTAACCCTGACCCAGATCTCAGAGAAAGAACTCTCTGGTCAACTCTTATTTTGCTGTTGACTGGTAGACGATTTAAAGCGGGGCACCATCTCCATGCTTGTAAGCAGAATGACCAATTTTCTGCCCTTCTGGACCTACACAGGACTGTCTGACAGCACTGAAAATATCCCAGAAATACTTACATTTAAACCATCAACACTTTGCTTAGCGTCCTGCCTGCACCTCCAAGCTGGGGGAGTGCTTCAAACTTCAAACTCTCCCTTTAACCCTTAATAGGGCACTCAGAAAAATGTAAGTTTATAATTAATTTACCATTAACAAACAATTAAATTATAATTAATAGTTTATTAATAATTTTAGTTTCACTCATTATTAAAATGTCTAAGAAACATTACTTAGATGGTTATTGTAAAGTGTTACCGTTTTATCAAATTTTGGTGTTTCCGTCAAGCTTTTCTCATGTGAAAAATTAATAATTTATAGAAAAATGTACTTTTCAGCAGCTTGTTCGGTACTTCTCTACCACAGTGAGCTGAATAAAGAGCTGCCTACAATATGCTCTCCTGTTGTTTGTGCAAACCAGCACAAAGAGTGAACACCTTTTAACTCTCCATGCTGTGAAAAACAGCCAAGACATGTGTAATTTGGTCTAAAATCAGCTCTGAGTGAGTCTTTCTTGTCTCAAACTAAACCTTTTCCACAAATGGATTCTCATTTTCCTGACAGCTCCAGTAGATGTTTCTGACGACCTTATTATAGTTCCTTTCAGCTGTGTGGTTGCCTGGTCACATCAACCTGCAGCCTGCAGGAAGGTCAATGTTCTTGACATTAAAGCAATTTATTTTCAGCAATTTGAATGAAATGTCAAAAGTGAATTAGATTTTAAAGAATGTCATCTTTTCTTATTCATAATTTTTGCAACCTTGTGTTCTTATCAGGTGGCCCTACGTGACGCTCTGACCTGAAGAAAAAAATAGTCTGAAAGTTTTAAATCTTAAAGAAGCCTTTTAAAAAAAAAATGAAGACTAGAAAAATAAATGTCCTCACTCTCAAGGACGAAAGCTCAAATTGGTCCTCACAAAGACAGAAGTACAAGAGCACCACACACACACACACACATACACACATACACATACATACATACATACACACACACACACACACACACACACACACACACACACACATACATACACACACACAAACGCACACACACATGCAAACACACGCAAATACACACACACACAGGCAAACACACGCAAATACGCACAAACATACGCGCACAAACACATGCACACACACACACGTACACACGCACACACACATGCAAATACACACACATGCACACACACACACACACACGCAAACACAAACACACACGCAGACACACACACACATGCACACACGCAAATTCACACATGCGCACGCACATGCAAACACACACATACACGCACAAACACACACGCACACATGCAAATACACGCACACACAGACACGCACACACATGCACACAAACATACACACACAAATACACACGTGCACACATACGCACAAACACACACACACACATGCAAATACACACACACGTGCACACACACGCACAAACACACACACACACATGCAAACACACACATGCACGCACGCAAATACACACATACACATGCACTTGCAAACACACACACAAACACACATGCAAACACACACACATACACGCACAAACGCACACATGCAAATACACGCACACACAGACACGCACACACATGCACACAAACATACACACACAAATACACACGTGCACACATACGCACAAACACACACACACACACATGCAAATATACACACACATGCACACACGCAAATACACACATGCATATGCAAACACACACACAAACACACATGCAAATACACACACACACACACACACACACACACACACAGTGCTGAGAGGCGATCCGTCCTCGTTGTGCTTGTGGTCCTCTAACTGTTGCGTTATGAGGACTGATGCTGCTGTAAGCGTCCTCAGAGGGCAGAAAGCTCCTGTTATCAGAGTTATCAGAGTCCCTGCATGCTCTGAGATTCCTCATCATCCCTTTTCTCTTCATTTGTTTAGAATTCTGTTGATATTTTTTTTTTTATTTGAAGCAGTTATGATGTTAGCTGTGTTTCTGCTGACACGTCGGGGGAGTAAATAATGAGTTTAATCTCCAGCTGTTATGTGGTTGTTTTCAGCAGCGCCGACTGAAAATATGTGCAGCTGCAGGAGCCTGAAGCAGAAAGCAGCCGACGGAGAGCGTAATGTTCCCTTACCTTTAAAAATTAAACGCCATACATCAAGGCATGCTCAAAGGCTTCATACCAGAGTATCCAAAGCTGTGAAGACTCATTCTACCATCCAGAAATTTATCCACAAATGTGCTAAATCCCTCCCTGGTATATCCCCCACTGTTTGGGAAGAGGCTGTTTACATTTGACCCACATTATAAATATAACAAGCTGTGTTTATGATTTAAACCCCCCACAGTTCTGCTTAAAGGCATCTGAAGTTGTAACCCCATTATAGATGTTTCACAGCCAGTTTTAGAGTTTCTTAAACTGTAAACTGAACATATTTTATTTGAAAGTGAATCACTGGAAGGATTTCACAAGAGAGAGATATCGCAGATATTGAAAGCAATATTTTGCAACTTCGAACGTGAAGAAGTGCATTAAATTGAGCATAAAGGCTTGTGTGGATCTGTAACTATGCCTCTACATTTACATTTGACCCACATTATATATATTATAAACTATTTTTTTGACTCTTTTTCATTCTGCCTGTATATGCAACTTAAATAATGATCACCATGTCATGCTGATATCATCATTTTCAACTCAACCTCTACCTCATTATTATTTTGTCATTTTGACTTACTGGATCAACATTTTGAAACACAAAAACACACATAAACACACACAAAATTTAAAAAAAAACAACAACCCACAAACAAACACACAAAAAGCACAATTTTGTTTTTACAAAAAAACGTTTTTTTTTTGTTTGTTTTTTACTAAAAACATAAAAACCACAAAAAATTACAAATAACACAGGAAAAACACAAAAAATACCCCAAAATCACACAAAACCACACACAAAAAAAAACAGTAAACACAAAAGATTGCATTAAAAATGTTGAAACACATACTGCAAAATTTGAAAAATCTAAGTAAAAGTAAAAGTAAAAGTAAAAGCATGTTATATTTATCATTTGACCCACATTATAAATATATCAAGCTGTGTTTATGATTTAAACCCCCCACAGTTCTGCTTAAAGGCATCTGAAGTTGTAACCCCATTACAGATGTTTCACAGCCAGTTTTTACAGCAGCACCACAAATATTATTTAAATAAATAGAGTTTCTTACCCTGTAAACTGAACATATTTTATTTGAAAGTGAATCACTGGAGGGATTCCACAAGACAGAGATATCGCAGATATTGAAAGCAATATTTTACAACTTCGAACGTGAAGAACTGCATTAAATTGAGCATAAAGGCTTGTGTGGATCTGTAACTATGCCTCTACATTTACATTTGACCCACATTATATATATTATAAATTCTACTACATGATTTTATAATCATCACAAAACACTGATTTATTCATGAAGGCATCTATAACAATTATCTGTTTCAAAAGGGAGATTACTTAGATTCCACATTTTAATTATTAATATGTAGTTAAGAAATTCATTATAGCGCAAACAAATCACAAATCTTTGATGTTTCACATTAAAGATCATTTGACACAATTTATATTCGTTCTGTGTGTTTCAGGCCTCAATGTTTCAATCCATTAAACAGCTTTTTGTTTGATTAAAGTCAAAAACCTCTTTGATTTGTTAAGATTTAGACAAAATTAAGGATTTAATGTCCATGATACACCAGAAGAATTCATTGGTGGATGGTCCGTATTAATATTTTTTCAGTTTATTGTTAGGCTGTGACCTCATGCACAAAAAAAATATGATGGGAGCAAAGTAGGATGTTCTGTGACATTGTATAAAGAGCGATAAAGTCCACACAGGACAGAGGTCGGAGTGTTCGAATGGATCAAACAAACAGGATTTTAACTGAGGAGATGATGTTCAATGTCCCATGTGACACCTTAATTCAGGAATAACTTATTTTAACTTAACCAGGGTACTAAAATTATAACATTAAGTACGTAAGTAGGTCAGATTTATTACATTTAGCAGGGAAGTAACGTATAACATAGTTATTTTTCACCAAATCACGATCTTTTTCATAGTTTTTTGCCTAAACCAAAAACTAATAGCTAGCTAATGTTTTACTAGGTTAACCACGTTAAAAACTGCAAAAGTTACATTTAGTATAAGGACTTTTGATCTCCTGACACCTTTAATGGCGCTGATTTAGGAAGCTCTCCTGAGGATCTAACAGGGTAGAAACAAACAACTTATGTCAATGTAATTTCACAAATGATGGAGATGTTTCATATTCTAAAAATTACTAGACTATTATATTTTATGTTGTGAAACACTAAAACTTGTGACGATCACTCATAAAACCTTGTTGACATTTTATAAAAGAACTACTTAGTAAGGTTCAAGCAACAAAACTACTTCAACTAGCTTCAACAGGGTACAATACATAACATTTTACATTTAAAAAGATTATAAAAGGAACTTTTTTAACCGGTTTCTTGTCTGAATGTTGCCTGTAGGAAACATTGAACCATTGAACCAACGACCCATTGAAATGAATGAACAGTCTAAATGTATGAAACTATCAAAACTGAAGGTTAACTCATCTATCAGTAGGAATATATATTTTTACAGATGGAAAAGGGAAGGAAATTATGTTTTGAGTGATTTTTTTGTGGCACAAAATGTCAAAGCTGTCATGTGACAAATTAAAGCATTGCTATTGGTTCCCTAGACTCTTCCCTCCTTTTTAAAGTATCACATCATTTTTTTCTCTTAGTCTTTTGTTTTTTTTGTTTCTGGTTTCTGTATCACTTTGAGATTACTTTAATAAAAGTGCCTTATAAATAAAATGTATTATTATTGTTATATAAAACATGCATTGTAGAAATTTGACAGGCCAAAAATGGTTATGTTGCCTGAGGGCAACACTGTACTATAGAGCAGCTATTCTCAACCTTCATTTCACTTCCAAATCATTTAGGAAGTCAGCTCTGTCTCCACTGTGTTAAAGTGTTCATGTGTTAATGTGTTTTAGTCTTTTTGGTCATTTCATGTCTTTTTTTGGTCATTTTGGGGTTTTTTTTGTCATTTTGTGTCTTTTCTTGGTCATTTTGTGTCTTTTTTGATAATTTTGTGGTCAATTTGTGTCTTTTTTTGGTCATTTTGTTTCATTTTTTCGTCATTTTGTGTCTTTTCTTTGTCATTTTGTGTCTTTTTTTAGTCATTTTGTGTCTTTTTTTTGTCATTTTGTGTCTATTTTAGTCATTTTGTCTTTTTTTGGTCATTTTGTTTCTTTTCTGCATCATTTTGTGTCTTTTTGGTCATGTTGTGTCTTTTTTGGTAATTTTGTTTCCTTTTTTGGTAATTTTGTGTCTTTTTAGTCATTTTGTGTCTTTTTGTGGTCATTTTTTTGTTTGTTTTTTGGGTGATCTGAATGCATGTTAAATTTGGGGCCGCGACTCAAAAACGTTGAGAACTACTGCAGTTTTTGCGGGGTCACAGAAGTGTTCGAAAATTGAAAAATGATGCACAAATAAAGATAACTGGTGCTTGTGTTCTTTCACCACAAAGTTACATGAACAAGGATATAAATACTCTCATTTTGCACATTCTATACACTTGTTGTCTATCCTGCATAGTAGTATATATTGTGTTGTTCTCCAGTTGTACTGTTGTATATATTATATTTTTATGTCTATATTTCAGGCAGAGTGCTGTAAGAGGCAAACAAGCACTTCACAGCACAATGAGGAGACATGTTGAGTTTGTGACAAATAAAAACCTGCAGACCTTTCAACATGTCTGAGCAACAATAGAGATCAGCCAGAGTGGACCGAGCTTTCTCTAAAATAGGACTCCCATTTTGTCAGTGGTTTTCTTGATAATGATTTTGGTTATTAGCAAGAAAACCATGGAAAATGTCTAGATATCAGCTCTTAAACTAAACTCTTATCAGCTATTTTTGTTGTTGTCATTATATTCATCCAAATAAATGAACCTTTAGTTGGACCAGGCATTAAAATGGACAAGAACTTGAATAAAACAAGGGTTTAATACATTTTTCCATGACTGTATAGGTCAGGAGTCAGCAACCTTTTCCATGAAAAGAGACATTTTTGGCCAAAAAACAGAAAGAAAAATCCCTCCGGAGCTGCATCTTTGATCCTTATAATGAATGTAATTTGCTAATTCGCTGCAAATCAAGCAAATCACTCATCGTGAAGCTCTGGAGGTTCATGTTAAACAAATCTGTCTTTTCTGTTGGAGCTATTTTGGGCAAAAATTAAGAGGATAGGACAAAGAGCCAGATGGTCATAGGCTATGATGCACATTTAAGTTGACTAAAATATATATATTTTCGAACCTGGTCTCACAGGAATCCGTGGAATAGCCACGGAATCACTCAAATTTCCGTGAAACTGACACGGATTTGGCTACAATGCAAGTTAATGACATCATATCCCGTGGCTATTCCATGGATATTTGTTCCTATTGGTTTGTTCCAAGTCACGTGACTTTCAAGGTCCCAGCGGTCAGAATAAAAAACATGGCGGACAGTTCTCTCATTTTTAGTGAAAAAATCAATATTTTGACTTAGTTTCTGCATAAAAATGGATTTTGATCACATTTCTAGCAAGAAATATGTTTTATTTTCTAAATATTCACTCAGTGAATGTACATAATCACTTTGTATGTTGGAATAGCCACGGGATATGACTGTCATTAACTTGCATTGTAGCCAAATCCGTGTCCGTGTCAATTTTGTGTCTTCTGGTCATTCTGTGTCTTTTTTGGTCATTTTGTGTCTTTTTTTTTGTATTTTTGTGTCTTTTCTGGTCATTTTGTTTCCATTTTTGGTCATTTTGTGTCTTTTTTAAGTCATTTTGTGTCTTTTTTTGGTCATTTTGTGTCTTTTTGGGGGAAACTTAAGGAAATATGCTGCTGCGTTGAATTATGGGAATGAAGGATCCGGCACTTTTTTGGAACTTCCTATTGGTTTGTGTCCATTTTTAGTGAAAAAAAAATCAATATTTTGACTTAGTTTCTGCATAAAAATGGATTTTGATCACATTTCTAGCAAGAAATATGTTTTATTTTCTAAATATTCACTCAGTGAATGTACATAATCACTTTGTATGTTGGAATAGCCACGGGATATGACTGTCATTAACTCGCATTGTAGCGAAATCCGTGCCAGTTTCACGGAAATTTGAGTGATTCCGTGGCTATTCCACGGATTCCTGTGAGACCAGGTTGTTATTTTCCTGTCTATATTTTTACAATTGGAGAATGTAAGAGTCACTACAATAATGTGGATTAAATTTTAGATAAATTCCATATCTTTTTTTTTGTCAAAGCAATCATGAAAAGTTTGAAAACAGATTTTATCAAAGGCTCGATCACATGCATCTTGATCTCAGATATTGTTCTCATTTACAGTTAATTAGTTTTGTTTTGAGTTCACCTCATGACACACACTGACTTCATTTTCTGCAGTGTGTTGCACTTATTCTCAACTGTTTTTTTCTTTTTCAAGTGTTTGCAGTCGGAGTGTTTGCCTTTTTTTCTGTGCTCTTAAAGCCTCCTGCTGTGTTAAAGTGACTCAGAATGGACCGAGGAAAATAAATGAAGAAGCTATTAGAAGAAAACGCACATCAGAGCGTTTTTTTTCCTGCTTGGCAGAAGGGCAATTTTTTAATCCAGCTTTAATTTAGAGGGAGTTGAAAGACAAAAGAAGGAGGACAGCTGATGTCTGGTCAAGAATCATCTGATTATCTTATAAACAAAGAGCAGGAAAAAAACAATGCTGTTTGTATTCTCTGACCTAAAAATAAGCTGGAGAGTTTCCACTTTCTTTGATATACAATCACTCTGCTTTTATCTCTATTCTCTCTCTGGTTTAATCCCCCGCGCCACTTCTTCACACAAGATTTGAAATCTAAGGTGAAAATTGATCGAAAGAGTTTTTTATTTCAGTTACTGAAATATAAAAGCTGGATATCTGGCAAAATCAGATTTTTTAACCTTATCTCCTTAGTGTGCTACATTTACAAAAAAATAAGACTTTTTTATTGCACTTGATACCATGAAGCCTTTATTTTTAATCTCTCATGGCATAAAACTAATTACCCTTAAATCTTTATGATTCAAGACTATTTTTAAATAGAAAAATATCTAATCATGACCTTAAAAGCTCCCAGTTCCACCAACAATCCAAAGACGTGCAGCTTTTCTTGAAATTTTTACTTTAAATTGCCCGTAGGAGTCAATGAGAGCATGATGTTATCTGTCTCTGAGCCTTGGTTTAAAAATGTGCCTTGGGCGATCGGATCACAAGCGGACAGAAAATAAAAATAATAACAATAATGATAATAATTAACTAAATAATCTTTATTTAGAGAGAACTTTTCAAAAAACATGTAAAATAGTGCTTTACAAAGACAAGTTAAAAACATAACACTACAGATAAAAGTTATGTGAGAAAGTGACAACATTCTGTGCAATTAAAAGACAGTTTAAGGGAAGTTAAAGTTCAGGTAAAATCAGAAAAGGCTCTCCAATAAAAGTTTGTTTAAAGAAGAAACTTATAAGAGAATCACTGACTCAGCCAAGCGGATTTCCTCGGGGCCCTGACTGTGAACAATCTGTCCCCCTTATGCTTCCTTTACATCAGAAGACTTTGAAAAGATTTGGAAAAGACTCCTGGAAAACTATCAGCTCACATCTAAAGACAAGTGTTTAGAGTTTTTAGACTGTGAATCTAGCAGGGAAACTCTTTACACGACTACAACTAGATTCTTTTAGCAGTTTTTTCCCATCATGCTCTTAGTAAAAACTTACAAACAGGAGGAGAAACAGCTTTTGGCTCCAGTTGCTCTAGTGTGTGACTCAGTGATTTGTGTTGAAAAAAAAAAAGAAGAAGAAGAAGAAGAAGAAGAAGAAGAAGAAGAAGAAGAGGAGAAGACGCCACAAAATGCCCCTCACAAAGCTGGAAAGGGTTTCTGTTTTTCTGACATGAAAAGTTGACTATTTTAGAGTAAAAATAGATATCAGGTAGAATAAAGGAAAGGAACATTTAGAAATGGTAAATGGACCTGCACTTTTATATCGCTTTTCTAGTCTTTGCGACCACTCAGAGCGATTTACACTACAGACTGACTCATTCACCCGTTCACACATTCATACTGGTGGCAGAGGCCACCTGCCACCATTGGGAATTCATTCGCACACTGATGAACGCAGCATCAGGAGACATCTGGGGTTCAGTATCTTGCTCAAGGATACTTCGACATGTAGCTGCCATGGTCGGGGATCGAACCACCGACCTGTGGGTGACCGCTCTACCAACGGAGCCACAGAAAACCATGTTAAATGTCTAGATATCAGCTCTTAAATTAAACTCTTATCAGCTATTTTTGTTTATAAATGTTAATGTTGAAACATTTGGGAAGCACCTCTTCCAGCTCGTTGAAAATGAACATATTTTAGTCCAGTGCAAAGACATTAAAGAACCATATATGTGTACTACTTGAGCATTAACATGTGTTTCATGGAGTGGAAGATATGATGACTATGATGATAGTCATTCCAATTTGATGATGATTGCAATGGCGGCGCGTGTACATGCTGCGGCTCAGCACTCAACGTATTGGTACTCTCTAGTTAGTTTATTAGCAGTTTACTGTTTTCTAAATGTCTCGTATGCTCTTGTTATTTACTATTTATTATGCTTTTTTATATGAGTCCAGTACCTGAGTGCATTGAATTTCGTTGAATTTCTGTGCAATGACAAATAAAAATCTAATCTAATCTAATCTAAATCTAAAAGATATGATAACGTTATATATAAAAAAGAAAGTTTACCAGTTTGGTCTCATAACTTTGACCCTTTCACTGTATTTTCACTTAATGACAGTTTATTTGAACGTTTTGTTCAGTAAATGTCTTGTTCAGTGTTTGGTTGGACTAACAGACACTCCAAGGAGTCGCTGCTCAGTTTTCTGAGGTCAGTATCATACATTTTGTTTTTTGCCAAAATGAACATCCAAGTTAATGCTAATATGAATCAGTCAGGTTGAGGTGTAGAGAGGCTGTAGTCAGTGATCAGATCCCTCTCCTCCTCCACAGTCCAAATATGGTCTGCTTCCTGTATCAGAAACAAGATGGCGACGAGTATAACGCTGAACTCGATGCTTCCAACGGGCCACAAACCAACTGGTGACGTCACGGTGACTACGTCCATTATTTATATACAGTCTATGGTAGATACCCAAAATTTCTACTTAACTAAGGGCGCTTTCACACCTATCTCGTTTGGTCCGGACTTTCGGACTTTTCAGTTTGATCCGAACCTAAATTCCAGGTGTGAAAGGTGCCGCGGACCACGGTCCGGACCAAAGGACCAAAGTTTGGTCCGACCAAAAGAGGTGGTCTCGGTCCGGACCAAACGAACCAAGGTCCGAACCTTTTGCAGTGTGAAAACAACTTTTTTATAGTTCGGACCTTCGTATCAATGTCGGGAAGTTTTTTTCTTCTTCTGCTCTCGAATTACGGTACAGGAAGCTCATCTTGCGAATACCAAGCACTCTCACGTATTGCTCATTAAGCTGGTGCTGCTGGTAGCAAAAGACCAGCAAAAGTATTTGCTGCGGCGATCTGCCTGGAGGTGCAGCTGCGTGTGTGTGACAGCCGTGCTGCTGCATGCACGCTACGGCGTGTGCGTTGCTCCGCGGCGCCTCAGCAGGTGAGCACAATCACTAATCAGTGGCAAGGTAACACAAGACCAAGGACAAACATTTAATTGTGTGCACAACGGATGCATAACGCATGGGAAAAGGACTCAAAAGGAGTAAAAGGTGGCTCGCTGGATTCATTTTGTGGAAACACGTTAAAGAAGTAACACTGAGGTCAGATGCCGGCCGGCCTAACAACGCAGTGTAACCAAAACAAAATGAGCCGCGGAAGTCCACAGGGAGATGACGTGTCCAGTAAAATTGTCTTGCAAAGTCCGCTATTCCTTTTGCAGTGGGA